>NC_085003.1:3205016-3278088 GCF_963854185.1 Sardina pilchardus | reverse complement strand
GGTGGCTTCTTGAACTGTTTCCTGGCACATAGCACTGTTTCTTATTTCATTTGCAATAGCACTGAATGGTAGAGATGGCTAATGTCACTAATTGCATGTCTCTCTCGCTCTCTATCTGTGTCCTTTGGTTTGTGTGCAGTGCTGGAGTGGGAAGGACAGGTACTTACATTGTCCTGGACAGCATGCTGAAACAGATCAAAGAGCAGGGGACTGTCAATGTCATGGGCTTCCTGAAACACATCCGAACCCAGAGGAACTACTTGGTGCAGACTGAGGTGATCCCCTGGGAAAGCAGTCATACCCTTTAACAGCTTTGTGTTATTGATAAGGCATAAAGGAGCGAGGTGCTCATGGCCATAGCTATTATGTTGAGGATGGATGCTTATTGTACAGTGTGCCATTGTTGATGATGGACAGTAAGTGTTGACAGTAAGTAGTGGCGTGTCTTCTCCACAGGAGCAGTACGTGTTCATTCATGACGCTCTGACGGAGGCCATCTGGAGCAAAGACACTGAGGTGCCCAGCAGCCACCTCCATAACTACGTCAACGAGCTCCTGACGCCTGGGCCCACGGGCAATACACAGCTGGAGGGGCAGTTTAAGGTGAAGCCTGGCGACGTCTGAGCCTCCAGACAACAGTAGTGAAGATTATTGTACTGTAGTCATGTTGCTCATGCAGTTACCAGCATTTGTGGTTGTACAAGACTATACAGATGGGGTGCATTTTTACACAGTATTGCTCTTTTGTAGCTGGTGAGCCAGTCGTGCGCCAAGCAGTGTGACTACACGACAGCCCTGAACCAGGCGAACAGAGAGAAGAACAGAAGCTCCTCTTTAATCCCCAGTGAGTCTTTGCATGCTCATATCTTTAATTAGAGCATTGCTGGATGAATGAACCTTTCTTGTTTTATGGATGTCCAATGAAAAAGCACACTGTTATCTAATGACGCCGCACTTGTTCCCTGTAGTTGAGAGATCCAGAGTGTGGTCTCAGCACAGTAGCTGGAGAAACATCAGAGTACATCAATGCCTCGTATATCATGGTAAGAGCAGACGAGTGCTGCAATCTGTTAATAGGCACGCAGGCTTTCAGTTGCTAACACTGCTTCACTGTCTGTGCTATAAGAATTCTACCAAAGGTTATGAAGAGCTATACATTCTCCAATAGAAATGAGCATGTAATGAAATAACAGTCCATTATGGAAATGCAAATGTCTACTCAGGCTGGACTTCACACCTTCAATTCAATATTTCAGGGGTATCGCCGCAGCAATGAATTCATTGTGACCCAGAGTCCCCTGCCGGCTACCGTGAAGGACTTCTGGAAGATGATTTGGGATCATAATGCCCAGGTCATCGTTACACTGCCCAATATGGTGAGCTTTGGGAGTGCTCAGGATCCGCATGTCCACCTGGAGGTCACTCTGAGTGGACACTCTCTAACATGCCTCTCCTCTGTCATTGCAGACACAAGAAGCTGAGCCGTTCGTTTATTGGCCCCGCCGAGACCAGCCGATCAGTTACAAGACGTTCACGGTCACCTTCAGGGGGGAAAACCACGTCTGCTTGTCCAATGAGGAGATGCTGATAGTGCAAGAGTACATCCTGGAGGCCACACAGGTGACAGTCTTACAGTGTGCTCATAATGTGCTGTTCAGTGATCCCAATTCACACAAAGGGACTGATGCTTCACATGAACACAAAGGCACGCTACGCACTGAATAACTCAGTCTCACAGCTGATATTGGTGTCCATCCCACGCATAACTGTGAAGCAGAATTCTCTAGCAATTATAGCAGTTATCTATAGGGTTAGCCAGTGAAATATACATTCCCACCTTCCCTCCCTAACACCTTTGTTAGACTGAATAGGCTGCATAGCGCTAAATAAATTGACCTTGTCTTAATTGGCATATGCTCATTGTGAGGAACTGTTACTGTAGGTATTTCAAGAAACAAAGAAGTGCTGAATGCAGTGAAAATAGGACTTGGCACATTTTACTGCAACACATCTGTTGGTCTCCTCTCAGATGATGTGATGCCATCTGTGCCAACAAACCGCGTTAATGTGCACACACATCCTTTCTTTCAGTCAGCGTGTGCGTTGTGTTCTTGTTGTGTGTGTAGGATGATGATGTTGTTTTGTGTGTGTGTGTGTGTGTGTGTGTGTGTGTGTGTGTGTGTGTGTAGGATGATTATGTAGTGGAGGTGATAATGTTGTCTTGTGTGTGTGTAGGATGATTATATTGTCTTATGTGTGTAGGATGATTATATTGTCTTATGTGTGTAGGATGATTATGTGGTGGAGGTGATCATGTTGTCTTGTGTGTGTGTGTAGGATGATTATGTGGTGGAGGCGATAATGTTGTCTTGTGTGTGTGTGTAGGATGATTATGTGGTGGAGGGGATCATGTTGTCTTGTGTGTGTGTGTGTGTGTGTGTGTGTGTAGGATGATTATGTGGTGGAGGTGATAATGTTGTCTTGTGTGTGTGTGTGTGTGTGTGTGTGTGTGTGTGTGTATGTGTGTGTAGGATGATTATGTGGTGGAGGTGATCATGTTGTCTTGTGTGTGTGTAGGATGATTATGTGGTGGAGGTGATCATGTTGTCTTGTGTGTGTGTAGGATGATTATGTGGTGGAGGTGATAATGTTGTCTTGTGTGAGTGTGTGTGTGTGTGTGTGGGTGTAGGATGATTATGTGGTGGAGGTGATCATGTTGTCTTGTGTGTGTGTGTAGGATGATTATGTGGTGGAGGTGATAATGTTGTCTTGTGTGTGTGTGTGTGTGTGTGTGTGTAGGATGATTATGTGGTGGAGGTGATAATGTTGTCTTGTGTGTGTGTGTGTGTAGGATGATTATGTGGTGGAGGTGATAATGTTGTCTTGTGTGTGTGTGTAGGATGATTATGTGGTGGAGGTGATAATGTTGTCTTGTGTGTGTGTGTGTGTAGGATGATTATGTGGTGGAGGTGATCATGTTGTCTTGTGTGTGTGTGTAGGATGATTATGTGGTGGAGGTGATAATGTTGTCTTGTGTGTGTGTGTGTGTGTGTGTGTGTGTGTGTGTAGGATGATTATGTGATGGAGGCGATAATGTTGTCTTGTGTGTGTGTGTGTGTGTAGGATGATTATGTGGTGGAGGTGATAATGTTGTCTTGTGTGTGTGTGTGTAGGATGATTATGTGGTGGAGGTGATAATGTTGTCTTGTGTGTGTGTGTGTAGGATGATTATGTGGTGGAGGTGATCATATTGTCTTGTGTGTGTGTGTGTGTGTAGGATGATTATGTGGTGGAGGTGATAATGTTGTCTTGTGTGTGTGTGTGTATGATGATTATGTGGTGGAGGTGATCATGTTGTCTTGTGTGTGTGTAGGATGATTATGTGGTGAAGGTGATAATGTTGTCTTGTGTGTGTAGGATGATTATGTGGTGGAGGTGAGGCACTACTGCTGTCCCCGCTGGCCCAACCCAGACAGCCCCATCAGCAACACGCTGGAGCTCATCAGCATCGTGAGGGAGGAGAGCAACTCCAAAGATGGCCCTGTGGTCGTGCATGATGAGTAGGTCTCCCATCGGATCCTCTGGACAATGCCAGTGCTGGCCAGGATCAGATTGTTCACTGTTCACATGAGGTGAAATGTATGATGTACATCACTATACAATAGGTGGGTGTTTTTCACATGGTTCTCCACGTCTCCTGCAGGTGTGGTGGTGTGACTGCGGGAACCTTCTGTGCTCTGTCTTCTCTGGTGAGACAGCTGGAGGCAGAGGAGTGTGTGGACGTGTACCAGGTGGCCCGGATGACCAACCTCATGAGGCCTGGCGTATTCACTGAGATTGTATGACTTCTCCCTTTTATAATATATTTTTTTAAGACACAACCTGAATATATTGCACGTTTAATGTTAGCAACATTAAAACGTTTAAAATTAAAGTGTATGCAGGAATGAAACTAGTTTTCTTTTTTAAAAAGAAAAGTGAACAAAGACAATGTTTTCTGTTTCAAGATTTATGGACATGGATACTACTACAGAGGCATGTTATTGTTGACGGCGTGGTGGCATGTGACTGACTGAGTGTTTCTCTGCCGACTGTCTGGTGTTTGGCAGGAGCAGTACCAGTTCCTGTACAAAGCCATCCTGAATCTGGTGAGCACCCAGGACGACGAGAAGATGCTCCAGTCTGCTGACAACAACGGGACAGTCCCAGGAGGCTTGGCCTGTGCTGCCGAGAGTCTGGAGTCCCTTGTGTAACCATGGTAACCAGCCTACACTCCTGAGACAGATATTTTTTCTCCCCTCCCCCCGAAGCCCCCCGTCCCTCAACCAACTTACATGACTGTGCTCCACAGATGGATGTGAAGCATTCTTGGAGTGTGTGCCTTGTATATTTACCTTGTGCTTGTAATGGCCCATACATTTTTTTTTGTTACAAAGACTAATACCCTCCAAAACATTTTGATGTTTTCCTGTTAACTTCTTACTAACTATTTCTAGATTTTCACACTCACTGGCTTTCATCTTAATAAAAAAGGGAAAACAGGATTTTTACAGAGAATTATTTTGTTAGTCTATTTTGTAGTGATCACGGATGAGCCACAGCTTTTTCACACAAACAATTGTAAATACAAAGTGGTTATGTTGCTTTATGTTTGTAAGTGGATTAAGATAAGGAGGAATAATGTTCTAATATGTAAATAGTATCATAGAAACCAATAAACGGACCAAATTTCTATTTATATGTTAGATTTTTATATTTTACGATTGTAAAACCTCTAGTGATTTGCCATATGGTGAAGTTCTAATACTTTAGTTGAAATCATTTGAACTATGACATGTTTCTGACATTACAATGTTTTGTACTTTGTTTAAGACTTGACATGGTGTACTGACACTTAGTTCTATGTCAATACAATGGCATTGCCAATGAAATGTGGCAGATAGGTAGAATTAAACAAACAAAAAAAGAAAGAAAGAAAAATAAAAACAAAACCAGCTATGGCTTGGCTGTCTTTTTTTATATTTCTTCCACACACAACAAATATGACACATGAACAGCTATACTGTAGGAACATCGATGGTTAAAGTAATAAAAAATGTAAAAAAAATTGTAACATAGCATTTTGCATATTTCAACCCCCCTCAAAAGAACCCTAAAATCCTAATAAACAGACTTCCTTGCTTTGCGCTCATCATTTTGTTTAATTGAAACAATTAAATAATGAAGCATGTATTCAATCAGTCTACTATTGTGCAGATGCAGCAGAAAGGGATGGATTTGTCCAATTAAGATCCCATCTCAGTCACTTCTCTGTGCCCCCACCCCTGCCTCCGGGCCTGAGTCTAAGACGCCAAAGGCACGCTTGAGGAGAAATGACTGACCTCATGTCTGACTGCAGGTCGCACTTGGCTATTGTTACACGGCTGGACTCAAGAAACTGACACAGGATTATGTCTTGGTGACAAAGATGACAAGTCTATGAAGTTGCGCTCTAATCCCTCTCAAGACTGGTTATTGTAAATGATTTCCATGTTTCTAATCCAGTCTAAGAAGCAAAAGGTTATGCTTTTTAGAAGAAAGTAGGTCAAATGTCCAGACACAGTTTGGACAGCAGGCATATCGTTAGCTTCATTTGCATTTTTGACTTTTCATAATTACAGGTCCAATTATCCTTGGCTTGGTGGCCTACTTACGTCTTGGATCTTCCCTATGTCTGGAGCTAAAGCTTGTTATTCCAAAAGAGAGACAAGCAACACAGCTAAGTAATTAATATTGCATATGCACTTGTGTATTAACTGCAACTGCATATATATTATAACAGCTGAAAATGCCATTTTGTATTGGACTTTAACATGGTACAGCAGTGCTGGGATAAAACCAAAACAATATACAAGAAAAGCAATCGAAACACAAAATCTATAATGATTTTCGATAGGTATCCAAATATAAATACTTTATTTATACATTTCACTAAACACTTATGATAGATTGCAAATGACCAATTGTCAACACCTTGAATAACAGCAGTAGTAAGAGGGACTATTGTACTTGTTGCAATAATGAGCATAATGGCAGATGGCCACCGTGGCCTTGTGAGGGAACTTTCAGTGTGATAAAGGAGGGACCCTCTGCTGCATTGTTGTCTTGCTAATGGCCATTTCATCTGGCCCATCACAGTCTAGTGGGACACACTATGCTTTACAAAAAGAAAATACTTTTACAGTTTCATGCTCATGACCAGTCATGTCTACATCCATTCACCCCCCTGACAATACGTACAGCTCTGGATATAATGAAGAGACCACTGCACATTTTTCTAATGTCATTCGAATGAGTTGACAGTCATATTCAAAATGAAGAGATCATTGCAAATTTAAATACAGTGCGACCGTCAACTTATTCAAATGTCACTTGGCAACTGTAGGGTGACATCAGAAATCCGTGCAGTGGTCTCTTCATTTTTTCCCCAGAACTGTATGTGACCAGTCTGACATTTCCAGTGTCAACATTCTGTGATTTTTTATTTCACATCTCTGTGGGAACACATGGTTGTTCTAACCGTCATTATTGCATAAAGTGCTCAGAAACATGGAAAGGGTTAACAAAGGCTGGGTGCCAAGAAGAACAGCTGCTTATGCCACTAGTTATTGTGGTCAAAATTATTCCAAGACAACTGGTGTGAGACTGCAGCTTTATTCACGATACCGGGAGCATGTTACCCACACGAAGTCAAAGTAACAAGCCCACACATCTGTGGGTGAAGTCAGTTCTTATACTCCTAACACACACACACATGGAAAATCACTAGATCACTTTAGTGAGTCTTTAACCACCTGGTGATTAACAGAGATAAGGATGTTTACAAGAACTCATCAACCTAAACCATGTTTGTGTTTCATGGGGTCACCAAGGGGCCACCATCCTCACATTGCCACAGCAAGGGTTCTGGCTATCTTCACATTCCTAAAGCCAGGATGGCACCTAAAGTTCATTCTATAAGTCAGCTATAGTAAATGGTTAATACAAGAGTTTAAATGGTTAATACAATGAAAAACATAAAATTTATCCCACATATTCCCCCCTGTGGAGCTATGAAGCTACATCCCTAATACAATGATATATATGCAACTACATGAATCAACATTACAATTGGCTATAAGAGTTAATCACATTGAAAAACATAGTAACAAGTTACTTTCTATGGCTATGTGATTATTGACGTTTTAAATCCATATTACAAATGGAAAAGAAAACACAAGAAAATAAAAAATAAAAAATAAACCAGGTATTTAAAACAGGGTCAGACTCATTTTACACTTCTGTTACTAACATGTTTCCTCTATTTCAATATTCGGCACTTCTCTGAATGGAAAGATATCTTCATAAGGTCCAGTTGGCCCGAAGCCTTGAGACCTGTAATTCTTTTTGTGAGGTTTACTCGCATTAACATAACTTGCCACTGTGGTCCGTTTGTTCAGAGCTCTAATGACACAAGCTAATATGAACTTCCCTATAAAAAGTATCACAAGGAAAATCACCACAGGGACAAGGAAAGGTAATCCAATTTTTAACATCATCGTCAGGATTTTGGAGGCAGTTGTACCAAATCTTGTTTCAAAATCTTCAAGGAACATATCAAAAGCTGAAAGTGGTGGAGGATCAGGCATAGCCTTTCTTATACCTTCAACGTATTGGGTGACATTGTTATACTCATCGGGCACTAAAAAGCAACATGAGGTCTCCACCACCTGACACAGACCACCTTGCTCAGCTAACAGCAAATCTAAGGCCATTCTATGGGCTATAAGTTCAGTTCGCATAGCTCTTACTTCTTCATTTAACATAGACAGTGCAAATGCTGTTTCATTTGCTAGACTTTGCAGGTGATAAGCTAGGCCATTGATTTTCTGTAATGCTGCCACTACACCACCCCACAAAGAAAAAGTCAAACCCACAGTATTTCCCTGTCCCGTCCATGGATCTGCTATAACATATCCTTTCCATTTACTCATACCTCCTGAAGTATAAGACATCTCTCTTTTCTCTCTATGGGGATGTTCAGTAGAATGTTGTTGATTAGACTGTTTTTCCTGTAAAATCCAAATTGTCGGCGCAATAGCAGCTATGTAACACGTTCCTACAGCATTTGTAGGCCAGTAAGAATATGCCATTTTACCACATACCCAATACATGCCCATGGGAAGCGCAAAATTGAAGTTTGGACTTGGAACACTGCTATACCTCACTAGAGGAAAATAATTTCCTCCTAGCCAAATACCAGGTTCACTCTGTGTGGCAGAAGAGTCTGGTTGATCATACATTGCTTTGAGATAATATTGGCATTTACTATGTCCTAATTGTTTCCTAATGATGTTATCTTCTTTGGGGGACTTAACAGATAAGCACACAAATCCTTTAGTAACTGACACCTGTGTAGTTTCAAGGTTCCATCCAGACTCCCTTAAAGGAAATCCACTATTATTGCAAACAGTATAAGGTTTTGCTGCTTGAGGCGTAGCTTGACCCTTTGTGCTCGGAACAGGCCAATAGTTGCTATACTTTGCATTTACATCTGAATTAATCCATCCTAACTTTCTCTTCGACCCTTCTCTTGTTTCATTTAACCATACTGAATCCATTAAGGTTAACATGATATTCAAAGATGAGCCATGCAGGAATTTTTCTATGTTTTCTAACCCCACTTCTGAAAGACACTGAGGGCTGGTACATAGTCGAGCAGCAGCACAAACTGAGTCCTGAAATGTCCTGTAGGGAAACACACGCATCTGAAAAGCTTTTTCTTGACATACCCAACATGTATCATTATTTCCTGTTAACGTTGTTTTGGCACGGAAGGCTAACTCGCAGGCTTTATTGCTACCACAAACTTCTTCCCTGAGGGAGGCTGATATAACCCTTAGGTGAATAATAAGCAACAGTAACACCAACATTTTCTGTTCTCTCAGTTATTCAAAACCAAAAATAAAACCTAATCCTAATCTTCAACAGCAGAGCTGACTTGGGTTTTTTAGGCCCTCCTCAGGTTACTGTCCAAATAAAATTAAACAAAAATAACAAACTTGTAACGTTTATCTAGCTAAACTGAGACAAACTATTGTATATGGTGCTAATGAATTTTAGTAGTCTCCTTTAATGTCTGTATTCTTCAGCCTGCAAGCAATGTTTGTCAATCCTCTCGTACCACCACTTGTTGGTTATGATATTCAGTTCAGTCCATGTAGTGTTCTGGATCCTTCACCACTCTGCAGTGTGACAAATGGACCCAAGTGTCTCTTTCCGCAATCCTTACGGCTGTAGGTGTAGATAGTAGTACTTCAAAAGGTCCTCTCCAGCGTTCCTGATTCCAATGTTTCCTTCTCAAATCTTTGATGAGTACCCACGCTCCTGGCTCAACTGGGTGTGTCCTCTGGAAATTTTGTGGAAGGGCCGACGCCACCTGTTGAGAAACAGAAGATAGAGCAGCAATCAGTTCTCGCATGTAACTCATCATTGTTCTATCTACATCCTCTAGGTTAGGTGGGTGTGGTAACCCTGGAGCCGGCAAGGGACGTCCGGTCAAAATCTCAAAAGGGCTAAACCCTGTAGATCTTGATGAACGGCCTCTGAGGTAGAGAAGAGCTAAAGGAAGAGCTGTCACCCAATCCAGTCCTGTTGACACTGTAATCTTAGTCAATTTTGCTTTCAACATTGAATTAGTTCTCTCAACAGCACCCGCACTTTGTGGATGATACGCACAATGGGTTCTGAAGTCAATTTGCAATTTCTCTGACAGCATTTTAATAATCCTATTCACAAAATGTGCTCCATTATCTGAGGTCAGTTTCTTGGGAACTCCCCATCGAGGCACAACATCTCTCATTAAAGCCTTAGCTACTGATAAAGCATTTGCATGCTTGACTGGATAACATTCAGGCCATTTGGAGAACATGTCAACTATCACCAAACAATATTCATATCCTCTACATTTGGTTAATTGAATGAAATCCATCATAATGTGCTCAAATGGGCCTTGAGGTGGTGGGTGATGTCCTTCCTTTACTCTCATTGTGGGTGCAACATTGAATTTTAAGCATGTCATGCACCTCGCACAATACATGGTTGCTACTGTAGTGAATCCTGGTGCAAAATAGATTTTCTCTACTGCCTGTGTCATAGCATTAGCATTTGCATGGTCTAAACCATGTGATAGTTTAGCGATAATGTGAAAACAAGACTTTGTAAGAACCGGCCTGCCTGTTGGGGTATGTACCCACAAACCATGCGTATTTTCCTTACAATTCTTCCATTTCCGTTTTTCTTTATTATCTGATGCTTTCTGTGCTTCCTTTAAAGCCTCCTCAGATGTCACTACATCTGGTATTTGTAAATTCAAAAAGGAATGCACTGTGTTCTCTGATTTCAAAAATTCAGGTGGTATTTTGGTCACTCCCACTCCCCCCTGCGCGGCTCTTTTAGCTGCCGCGTCTGCCCTACCATTGCCCACGCTGATAACATCTTTATTGGCGGTGTGGGCTGCACATTTTACAACTGCCACAGCTGCAGGGAGCAAAATGGCATCCAGCAATAGTGCTATCAAATCTTTGTGCTGTAAAGGTTTGCCTGTTGCCGTAAGAAAACCTCTTTCTTTCCAAATTGCACCATGGTCATGTACAATTCCCCAAGTATACCGACTATCAGTATAAATGCAAACAGATTTTCCTTTAGCCAAAATACATGCTCTATATAAGGCTATTAGTTCAGCTGCTTGAGCAGAAAAAGAACCTGGGAGGGAGTGAGATTCAACCACTTCAAATTGATTCACTACAGAGTAACCAGTCCCTACCTCTCCGGACTCCAAACGCTTAGATGATCCATCAACAAACAAGATTAGGTCAGGATTTGATAAAGGTGTTTCAGAAATGTCAGGGCGAGGTTTAGTACAAATAGAGACAACCTCACAGCAATCATGCAAATCACCATCATCTGCTGTTGGCAATAGAGTTGCTGGATTAAGTGTTGTACAACGTGCAAGGGTTACATGAGTAAGAGTTAATAACACATGCTGATATGTCAGGAGACGTGCCGGTGTAAGATGTGCAGTTTTTGCTTGTAGAAGCAGTGAGTGTACTTCATGTGGGACATGTACAGTGAGTGGATGCAACAACACAATGTCAGCACAAGCTAACACCCCACTGGCAGCTGCTGCTACAGACTTCAAACAAGGAATCATTCCTCTTGCTACAGGATCTAATTGCTTAGATAAGTAAGCCACTGGTCTGTGCTGACCCCCATGTTGTTGACATAACACCCCCGACATGTACCCTGCTTTCTCACACACAAACAAGTGGAAGGGTAGGTCATAATTAGGCAACCCCAGAGCTGGGGCTGACACTAATGCTTGTTTAAGGTCAACAAAAGCTTTATCACAGTCGTCAGTCCAAGTCAGTTCGTCAGTCAATTGTTTACAGGTATTTGCACAAGCTTGAAGAGCCTGTGCTCTTTCTGTATAAGTTAAAATCCATGCACGGCAGTAGCCAACCATTCCTAGGAAACGCAACAGTTGCTGCTTTGTCTTGGGTCTAGGACAAGCAGTTATAGCTGAGATGCGAGATGCATCTAGGGCCCGACAGCCAGGAGTGAGTATGTGACCCAAATACTTAACTCTCTCCTGACAGAGTTGCAACTTTTGTTTGGAGACTTTAAGTCCCACATTGGCCAGAAATGTTAAGATTGCCACAGTGTCAATCTGACACGCCTCTTTCGATGGACTCGCAATTAAAACATCATCGACATAAGAGATAATTGTACTATTGGCTGGCGAAATAAATTGTGAAAGGCAGGATACCAGAGCTTCATTGAAGACTGATGGTGACTCTGTGTACCCTTGAGGAAGGCGTGTCCATGTATAACGTTGTCCTTTAAAAGTAAACGCAAACCAAAATTGACTAGAGGGATCCACTCTAATTGTAAAGTATGCATTTTTAATGTCAATGACTGTGAACCATGTTGTATCTGGTGGCAAAGTTGACAGGATAGTGCAAGGATTAGGCACAATGGGATGTCTTGGCTGAACTGCCTCATTAACAAGTCGTAAATCTTGGACAAATCTCCAAGTGTTATCAGGCTTCTTGATAGGGAGGATTGGTGTGTTGCAAGGTGAGGTGGGGCATGGAACAATAGCTCCTCTCTTAAGCAATGCCTTAAATGTTGGTTCTATCCCCAGTTCAGCTTCTTTTGATAGTGGATACTGGGTTTTGGACGGATAATGTGATGTTTTAGCCTGTACAGTTATTGGCTGAGCAGTAGATAAAGTCCCAAAATCATAGCTATCCTTTGCCCATAATGTCTCAGGTACTGCTGATAGAAGTTTAGCTTTTTCCTCAGCAGTCAGAGTCATCCACTCCTCCTGTTGTACCGAGGAAGGTTCTGGCTTTACAAACAGATGTCTCTGCACAGGAGTGACAGTTAAAGAGCTCCACTTTTGGAAAAAATATGCCTCTTGTGAGGATGAATAAAACACGCCAGGGGTGTGTTCAATAGGCACCCAATCTTTTGCATGCACACATGCCTTAACTATTGGTCCACAATCACACCATTCCCCTTGTGTTTTTTCCAAAGGCACATGGGGATAAGAATTCGAGTTTGCAAACAAAGATGTCAGACCAGGTGACAGGTCTACTACAGCTGCAGCGTAGCTTTTAGTTGTAATAATGCCGGCTATGGAAATAGTCTTAACACTATGTCCTACTTGGTACCATTTTTCAACATATTCCGGTTCCGGGTTATCCTGAAAGGATGACATCACACATTGCAAGTACTCTGGAGTTGCCTTATCTCCCTGGACCGAGACTGGTGAAGTTA
This sequence comes from Sardina pilchardus, assembly GCF_963854185.1. Lineage (NCBI taxonomy): Eukaryota > Metazoa > Chordata > Actinopteri > Clupeiformes > Clupeidae > Sardina > Sardina pilchardus. Next base: position 3,265,227 of record NC_085003.1, on the reverse strand, counting down.
ATACTACACTAGGCTGTGTGCATTCGTACCCTATCCAAGTTGGGCATGTTATCTGACAAAACAAAGATGTAGGACCCTCTAATCCCACCCCATTATGTGTGAGTGAAATAGTAAGCTGTAGTTTACACATTAAGTCTCGGCCCAGTAAATTTTCCGGGCAAACACTGCTGAGGAGGAATGGGTGTTCTAATGCATAATCTTCATATTGAACTACCAAAGGGTTAGAAACTGGCTCTGCTATTAACTGACCTGACGCTCCTGTAACATTCACTACTCTAGTACTTTTCATCGTTTCAAACTTACAACTATCCTTCTTTCCCAACGTGCTAATATCTGCCCCTGTATCAACCAAAAAAGAAAAAATATCGCCATTCAAGAAAAGAGAGAGTTTGGGCTGTGCTGTAGCATTCAGAGTGAGTTGAGGAAACAGTCCAAGCTGTAAATCAGAAGTGTCACCACGGGGTCCCGGCGCCCCCTGTTCCAAGTCCGCCCTGTCCTATTCAGCCTTGTTGTGCTGTGACCAGACAGGGGGTTGAGAGCGCTGCTGTGATGGGTGACCCCAGTGCTGTCCCTGATTTGCCCTGTTGCACTGGCGTGCAAAATGGCCCATTCTTCCACAATCCCAACATTCCCTGCTGTTGTCCCACGTCTCAGCCCCTCGACCACGTCCATATCCACCACTTACTCCCTGTCCGCCTCTCCCCCCGTTACCACCTCCTCCTCTGCCCCTGGAGCCTCCCCCTCTCTGCACACTGCTTTGGTAGAAACTGAGCGCTGCATCATGAAAGTCATCCTGCTTCTTTTGATCACTCTTCTCTTTAAGTCTCTCACAATTTTCAGCATATTGCAACAGTTCATTCGGAGCCGCAGTGCTCCAAGTAACAAGGTGATTCTTAACATAGTCCATGAGATCCTTTCTCCCACCTAGGATGAAATACTGTCTGGTCAACGCTTCCTTCTGTGCTGCATTGGTGGTCCCTCCCCCGTGCTTAGTCACTGCTTGTGCTACTCTTCCCAAGAACTCTCTAGCTGTTTCCTTTGAACCTTGAGTGATGGCCATTTTAGTCCAATCCTCAGTGGCTGTATAACAAGTCCTCAGAGCAGTAAACACATCAGCCAACGCTTGTTGGTATCTGTCTTCACCTGATGGTATTGCAACTGCTGGATGATTAGCAGGCACAGCAGGGGCAGTACGATCTATATCAAGGGGCATTTGTTCTCTTAACTGTAACCAATGTGGGGCACACTTTTTTGACAATATAGCAGCCGCTTCAGCTGTGGTGGGTCTATAAATTCTGTCCATGCGTTTGACTGCTTCTATGAATGCCTCTATGCCCTCTTCTGGCTTTGGGAGAGCTGTTGACACTGATTTCATTTCTTCAGGAAGCCATGGTCTAACCACACTGACTAATTGTCCATTGTGACCAGGCATGTGAATGATTGGGGCTTGGAAGGCTTCAGTAGGAAAATCTGAGCTAGCTGAGACATATGTATCTGTGTCTTCATCGGTGTCATCAAGAGACAAGACACGTCTGCCCCACTTCACTCCATCCTGCTCATAGCGCAATCTATCAACACCTGCCCCTTTATTCTGTCTTTCTGGTCGTTGGCGGGGAGTCTGTGCTAGTTTGGGGAGAGGGGCCTCTGCAGCAGGCACTAGTTGTGCGGGTTGGGGAGTATACAGTACTGGGGTAGGCTGAGGCAAAGGTGGCTGTAGCTGTGGCAAGGGTGGCGGAGGTGGAAGTAGCTGTGGGAGTGGTGGATACACCATGGCCCAAGTATCATCATAGTTGGGAGGCTTGAACCGTGTAGCAGGTGGGGCTGTTGGTTCTGGCTCACTCTTCTGCACATATACATCTGCTTCCGAGTCTGTTGTCATCTGGGCAGCCCTTACCCCTCTCTCTTCTTTACAAACTTGTCTTTCCCTCTGCTCCTTCGCTTGTCTTCTCTGCCCTTCTCTATCCATCGCTTCTTTTTCCCATTGCCCAAATAACTCTGGTTTAAAAGGTCTAACCTTACTTTCCATCATAGCCCTACATTCACTTAGCTTTTCTATGCTCAACACTCCTGATAAAGGAAATTTCCCTTCAGTCCACCTATTCCACTTACTTAGTACTTTCTCATCTACACAGTCAGGTCCATATCTTCTACACATGTCCCTCAGACACCCAGGGCTCTCTAACCTCCTAGGGTTACTAGCTTTGCTGTTACTACTCCCCATTTCAGTGTCCCCTTGATATTTTTATTATGCCAATTGCCTTACGCCTAAGATCAGAGTAAAACCAACAACATGTGATGACAATCCAAGCAGATACCCAAAGTACAAAACACACAAACACTCAAAACACACAAAAACCCAAAACACACAATGCGCATAACCGGTTGCACTGGCTACTCATAGACAGCACGGCCACTACCACTATATCTGGCAGGAAATATCAGAGTACTCAACCACTGTCTACGCATAGACAGCAAACCCACTACCACTATCACTGGCAGGAAAATGTGCACTCACCACCTACTCATAGGCAGCAGACCCACTACCACTATCACTGGCAGGAAAAATGTGCACCCACTACCTACGCATAGGCAGTAAACCCACTACCACTATCACTGGCAGGAAAACGTTCTACCTCTATCTAGGCAGAACCCGTGTACACAATCACCCTATTTTACAGGCTTAAAAGAATGTAAAATCAGGGACTCACCACCAAGTTGTCTGTGACCACCAAACACGGGTGTTACCGTATCCGAGTCACAGGAGGATTCCCTCTGGCCAGGCTGGGTGCCGCTGAGCAGTATTGGTTGCTGTTGACGGCCTTCTCCCAAGATCACAAAGAGATCTCCCTCCAGCTGGTATTGTTGGGTCCTGCGCCGTTGGTCCTCCTCGCTATGCCTCAGAGATAGGTAATCCCATCCTCGTCGCCAAATATGTGGTCAAAATTATTCCAAGACAACTGGTGTGAGACTGCAGCTTTATTCACGATACCGGGAGCATGTTACCCACACGAAGTCAAAGTAACAAGCCCACACATCTGTGGGTGAAGTCAGTTCTTATACTCCTAACACACACACACATGGAAAATCACTAGATCACTTTAGTGAGTCTTTAACCACCTGGTGATTAACAGAGATAAGGATGTTTACAAGAACTCATCAACCTAAACCATGTTTGTGTTTCATGGGGTCACCAAGGGGCCACCATCCTCACATTGCCACAGCAAGGGTTCTGGCTATCTTCACATTCCTAAAGCCAGGATGGCACCTAAAGTTCATTCTATAAGTCAGCTATAGTAAATGGTTAATACAAGAGTTTAAATGGTTAATACAATGAAAAACATAAAATTTATCCCACATATTCACCATATAACACGATCCAATGATATTTTACATTGTAAAAAGTTTCAAATGCTTGAAATTCATTTTAATTGTAAATTCTAATATGGTGTCAAAAATACTTATTCTGAATCTACTTCAGATAAATCTAAAGAGCTTTGCTTTAAAATCTCTTAGCACAAACACTGTGAGCTTGAGTTTTTGACCTTAAAAAATATTCAGAGAACTTGGAGAATTTCCCCCGACAAAATACAAAGACACAGACATATGTGATCTGTAGACATTCATTTGGAAAAGGTCAAATGAATGTCAAACTGAAACGCCTGCTCAACAGGGACTTGACATCTTGCTATCTTACTGTATGTTAATCAGATCTGCTGGGTTAATAAAACAGGGCCACTAGTATAAATCCTATTTAATGTCTTCTTAAAGGAGAAATCTAGCCATTTTTCACACAGATCTTCGTTTCTCAAGGGCACAGAGTACTGCACAGTAGCTGCCTGGTTACTTTGGCTGTTGGAACTAGCAGCTCGAGTTCGGTAAAACTGATTGTTTTCTTTTTTTTCCGTACAGACAGTACTCGATGACCTCGAGAAACAGAGATCAATGTGAAAAATCGCTGGATTTCTCCTTTGAACAGTATTTGATAAAGAATGTACACTGTATTTTAATTGACAAGTGGTATCTGGATTTGACTTTGACTCAAAAGGCTTAAATATTAATTTTATAAATATGACCCGTGTTCATCACTGGAAGCGTACTTGTAGTGAAACGCAAAATCAATGTTTTCTGGTTGTATCCCTCTAATCAGACGGACTAAATTCTGCAAAGCTGTTTGTCAGTCTCCAGGTGTGCCAGCTATTCTGCTGTCTCTAGTGCCCTGTGATACAGGTCTGTCTTTTCTATTTGTCTGTTTGGGGGAAACTCAAAGAAGGCAGCATGGAAATGAGGAGATGAATATGTGGGAGTTCCCTAGAGGGATAAGGCTGACATAGAGCGCTCTTATCTGGCTGTGTGGATAGGCGGTGTGGTGAAAGGAGCAATATGCTGGGCGTGTGGTCGGTCTCTCCCTTTGATGTGGACATGTGTGTTAATGAGAGTGGCTTCCCACTGGGTTACTCTATGAGGGTGCTCTTGGTGGTGAACTGGAGGCCCTCCTCCTTCAGTCTGGTGAGAACAGGACCGTAGATGTCCTTGGTCATCGGCACCACAAGCCCTTTTGTTGTGATTTCACCTGTACAAATGAGAAGCAATGCAGTAAGATGACAGATCAACACTACCCAGCACTTCCATCAGAGCAAGTGTGTAAACAAGATCACTGACCATTAAGAACCATCTGAGCAGCGATGGCAGCCGGATAGCCCACTGTTTTAGCCATGGCAGAGAAGCCGCTGGGCTCGCCGTACACCACCAGGCCGATGTGCTTGGTCTCCAGCTCTCCTGAAGAGTGCCTGATGCCCACGTCGTTTCTCATGATGATCATGTCTCGCTCGCCCTTGTCTGGGGAGAGGGAGCACAGGGAGGAATGTCACACTGTATGGGAGTTGACTTAGATTGGCAAAGAATAGAATAGGGATGAGAATGGTGAAAAAGAGAAATTATACTTCTACTTCTCATGGAAACTTCAACTTCAATATGATTTTATTAACTTTTTTTAGACACGCTGTAAACCTTATTTTCATATACTAAATGAAAGTGTCTGCGGAGTTCCCATAACCATGGGAACAGAAAGTTACACAAAAAAATTCTAGAAAAGTGTGCCGTAAAACAAGGCAGAGTAAATGATTGAAGTGAACAAAGACATGCAGTGATGATTTGTGATGTCCATGTGAGATCAGTTGGAGGCTTTAGAGGAAGTGCTCACCAAAAGCCAGCCTGGCCTCCAGGTGCTTAGCCACTGCTCCCAGGATGCTGTCAGCATGGGGCACTGCCTCTTCACTTAGCATCCCAAACCTGAGCAAGCAAACAGTCAACCAGTCAAGGGCCTCGGGTGCTTTGGATGCTAGTGCCTGTAAAGACTACACAAGAAACAGAACGGGATATTTCTTCACTGTCTTTCAGCCGGGCTCTCACCATTTCAACATTTCCATGCGGAAGTCGTCCTTGTCGATGCGCTCGTACACGGCCTCCTGAAAGGCGTCATCCCCAACGGACGAGGGCAGGCCGATCTGCTGGCACAGCAGGGCTCTCTGTTGGAGGGAACACAAAGTGAGACCATCATGTAAGACTCCTTCAGAACACCTTCACAGCAAACCCAGTTACTACAGTAGTAACAGAGCAGGCTGGGCCACATCACCAAGAGATGTTACACAGAGTCAGTGGTGTGTTGCCCGAGTCCCTGTCAGCCTGTTCTGAGGTCAGTATCATGGGCTCCCTACCCAGGACACGGGCACAGCCGTGTGGTGCAGCATGGGGCACGGCTCTGTGTTGATCAGGCCCAGCTTCACAAACCCACTCATCGCCCGCGTGAAGCCCTGCACAACAAACACACACACACAGTTGAATTCAATCACTACCACTTGGATCAGGATTTTTCTTGATACACATTACAATTTCTTATCCCCATGGACAAGTCCCCCCCCCCCCCGACACACACATACACACTAACAGCTCATTAAAATCACTACCACTTGGGATTATGATTGACCCATTACAATGTCCAGTCCCCTAGACCACTACAATGTCCAGTCTGAGCTGCAGGGCCGGAGCAGAGGGGAGGGCTGGCTCACCCTGAAGCGCAGCGTCCCCCTGATGAGCGTGTGGGCGGCCTGGATGCCGTAGGGCTCGGCGTACTTGGTGCTGTCGCGGTTGGGGAAGCCCTCCAGGCTGAAGCCCGGCAAGAAGTCCATGGGCACGGTGGACTCCATCAGGGAGCCTCCTGCTGGCACAGTGATCACCTGAGCAGCACAGAGGGGACAGAGAGAACGCGCTGGGACCATCTCACATTGCTCTCAAGCGACACCCCACCCCACCCCACCCCACCAGTATCATGGATGCCTTCAATTCCACAATAGCACAATACCACTTGTTGTGTGACCTAAGTCTTTGCGTTGTCAATGTGTTGGGTGGCTGCTGTATCAGCCGTGTGCTGTACCTCATTGTCCTTGAGGAAGATGGCTGGGCTGATGGTGTTGAGGAGGACGCCGTAGGGGCTCCAGCTGAACTTGTAGCGCAGCGGGTTGTCTGAGCACTCTGGGGCCGGCAGACCCCCACAGAAGGAGGTGTAGTATTCCACCTGGAACACAGACATGTGCACATAGTAGACAAACAAAGGACCGGCTGATGTTGGAATGCTTTTCCTTGAGTGAGCACAGCAAGGGGAATAAATCCTGTTCAGGACCTGGGACCGTACTCACAAAGAATTTTAAGGCTAAAAGTAGCTCCAAACTGGAAACTCGAATTTAAGAGAAACTTCTAAAAGTAATGGGCGTGTCGTTCGTTACTTTAGGACTCCTAAGCACCTAAGCACCTGTAGTACCAAAGTCTGGGACAGCTTAAAAGTTGTCGAGAGGACTCCTAACTCCTATTCTATAAAGACCTATTCACAAACAATCCTAAGCCGCTTTTTGTGGCATTTCACATCGTGATGTTTTGAAATGATATGCGGTAACGGGCTCTCAATCGCAAGGGAATATTTGTGCATACTAAGGGATGCAATAACAACAACCAAAACTATCATTGCATGTAAACTAAATGTCTCTAACATATCATTGTAAATCATGCGAATGTACGTTTTTTCATACAGATTAATTTAAAACATGTTGCAAATACTGATTCAATCTGTAGTGTATTTCATTATGCTACTGTAGGTCTTTCTTTCTTTACACTTAAGAAGTATATTGTTTCCTTTAATATTAAAAATAGTAATTGTTTTATGCTAAGCCTAAAACATTTAGGGGCCGGACTTGAAGGAGCCAAAATCATTTATTTACTTTGTGCCGTGTCCATGGGTATTTCTCAAAGTCAAGAGCTCGTCCTTGATAGAATGCTTTCTTTCAAGTCGAGTGCTAGAGAGACAAGGCTACACACCTTCCCAGTACCCCCTCCAGCCATCAAGATCGCATGCAATGGAACAGCCTAGCGAGTGTGGAAGTGCACGTCAATTGTGCACGGTTCCGGCTGCGCGCTTAATTAGAACCGTGGAAATTGTGCTGCTTTTACAGGAGTTCCGACAACTGCAGCTGCACTTTCCTCTAAATAAACGTTTTGGAGTAGCCTACAGTATTTCCACATTCGACTTGGTCTACACATATCACAATCTGTAGTTTATAATTATGTTAGTGTCAATGGAATGTTATACCGATAACTGGCAACAGCAACGGTAATGTTAAACTTCTACAAAGTTCGTATTGGGCGAAATTCTGAGATAAATTAATAGCAAGTCTATCACAACTTGTTCATGCACATTGACATATGCATTTATGATGAATATGCACAATAACTTGATAAATGCCTGAGCAAATATACGATGGCATTAACAGAACACTTGATAAATCATATTTAGCCTACATTAACACGCACTGCTTCTTTGCATCTACTTTTCATCTCCCTCTCTCTCTTTTTTCTTTAAACCGCACCGTCAGAAAATTTCTAATTGTTCATACGCAAAGGATTGTGGGTTATTTCTTCACTCCGAGGATCCATCGATGCATCCTCCAAAATTCTCCGAAATTCTCAGAACGAAGGACTCAGTGCTTGCTAGAATTTGAAAGCATCCTTGACTTTGGAACAGTGCTTGACGAGATTTGATGACGTAACGTCCTTGAAAAAGTGGCTTGGAAGGAGCAATCCTTGACTTTGAGAAGCACCCCATGTCTGTCTTTCTGAGTCACCTCCCTCTAGTGGCTGGACCTTTAATCCATATAGGCAGGTGATGCTACCTGGAGGGCGTGACCAGAGCAGGAAGCTACAGTCTTCGAACAAAGCACAGCACAGAAGCTCAGGGAGAAGCTGCCCAGTTGAATCTTTAGTTTATCTTTGCCATCCTTATTTTCATGAACTTTCAAGAACTTTTATTCTCCTTGGACAAGTGGGTCAGACACTCTAGCTCAGCCACCAGTGGTCAATTGAAATTGGACAAAATAGGAAAAACCACTACAAGGCTATTTGCTTTGTCTTACTCTCTAATCGTTTAGGCTAGGCCTATTTATTCATCATCTTTCACAGTAAATAAATAGCGCACACATTCTCACCAGCTAAGACCTGTCACTTGTCATCGTAGGGGCGGTTGCCATCATTCCCGCGTTAAAATCATCAGCCAATTAAGCTTGAGCATGAGAAAGGACGTCAACCATAGCAACAGAGCTCCTATCTTAGGAGTTGTCTTTTTTCCTTACGATGAGAAGGTCTGACTCTGAGAGGCTTAGTGAATAACTTTTAAGGGAAAACTCGTAGCTAAAATCTTTTAGTGCGATTTAGGAGTAAGATAAAATGCTTTGTGAATACGGGCCTTGAGCTTTAGGAACAGACCTTATGTGTTGTGTGGTTGGAACTTCCTGTTCGAGCTATAGGAACAGACGGTATGTGTTGTGTGGTTGGAACTTCCTGTTAGAGCTATAGACCTCTGAAGTTCGCCTACAATACAGCTACCATCTTTGCCCAAATAAGGAGTTCAGGTATCTTGAGATTTTTTCTATGGAAAAATAACATGGGGATTTTCAATTATCGCACCTGTTAAACTCTCGCGGGGATGATGACATTGGAAATGCAGACGTTTTTCGCTACGCAGTTTTGTCCACTGCCGTCTAGTGGATACTGTGATCTTCGGTAGGTGAAGATGGCACACTTTGATCTTTGCTACCCCAGAGCTAACTTACAATGCAACTTGCCATAGGCAGTTAGCTTCAATTAACTCCCGGATCTCCTTATATGGGCAAAGATGGTAGCTTTGGATCCTTTTTGTGGGCGAACTTCAGAGGTCTATAGGACCAGACAGAATGTGTTGTGTGGTTGGAACTTCCTGTTAGAGCTATAGGACCAGACAGAATGTGTTGTGTGGTAGTGGAAGCTGTGGGGGAGAAATGAACATACAGGGGAACACATGGAAAGTCAATATGGCGAGTCTGCAGTCAATATGCCAACTGTACACAGCATCATTCAGTCATCTCAGACAGCCAACATACTCACACACAGCCAAAAACGGTGTAGGGTCATGGCTAGGTGTGAACAAACACAGTAACGTAATCCCCATATGTACTCCCACAGACTAGGGCGCATGCTCACACACGGTACCTACAGTGGCTCCGTCTGCCTTGGCCTGGTCAATGCACTCCATAGCCAGCATGTGGTCGATGCCAGGGTCCAGTCCCATCTCATTCACTATGGTGATCCCAGCCTCCTCAGCACTAGAACACAACACCACCAATCACTAACGTAAGCTATTCCATACTGTGCCCAGGGTGGAACACCATTCCGTACAGTTGACACTTGTGGTGGAATTAAGCAAGAAGCCACTCAAGTCAAGTAGTTTACGCTGATTTTAGAACAGCTACAGGGTTTCTTTTAGACATAACCCCCCCTTTGTTCTAAAATCAGCGTAAACTACGGAGTTGACTGGCTTAATGCTTAAGTGCCAACTGTACAGAATGGTGTTCCATGGGCACCGTACAGGACACGGTTACCTTGCGTTAACAGCAGACACGCTCACATGAGCATGCCCCAAGCTATCTCCTGGTGCACAGTGTGTTGGGACTCAGACAGCACTACGGGCGATGGTGAGAGCATGCCCAGAGAGGAGGGGGGGACTGGCTGTGAGGAGGTGTGTAGCTGACGCAGACTGGGCGTGGCTGTACCTCTGCTGCAGCTCCTTCATGGCTGGGCTCAGGTAGCTGGCGGTGACCAGGTTCACCTTCTTCTTGATGCAGTGCTTGGCCACAACCGGGTGATACCCATACGGCAGCATACTGCACACACACACAGATGAAGGTTCAGTCCATACACGTCTTGAATTATTTCAAAGAATACTACAGGACAGCATTTAGTAAGAGAAGAACATTTATACAATCACTAACAAAGCTTGGACAAAGATCTTAGAGTTCTGTACATTAAACTGAACTCGGATCTCCATTCATAATTTAATCTTGTCAACTCAAACATTTTAGTTGTTAATATACACTTTCGGCAATATAGAATATTGTCAATGTTATTTCCATTAGTACAGTTATTACTCATCTGACTCAATCAGTCAGTCTTTGAATTTGACTAATGTAAGCTGTTGTTAGCAGTGCTCTGCTACCTGATCACCAGGTCATGGTCTTTGATGAGGGACTCCATGTGGCCCTCCTGGCTGGTCACGTCCAGCATGACGGGGATGGTGTTGGGGTATTTACTGGCCAGCTCCTCCGCCTGGCTCAGCAGCACCGAGGCTGCCAGCACAACCACACAGAGCAGCCACACACAACACACAACACACAACACATGCAGACCAAAGAGAAGGAACTCCTTTTAGGGGCATTACAACACAAGGGTTGACACAACACAACTGAGGAACTAGGAGAGCAGAGTAACCGCCTGCCTCTCATTCAAGTGGCAGTAAACCATTGTGCAGATAAAGAGAGATCTCTTACCTACGGTGACCTGAGTGCCAGGGTTCCGGGTCAGGTACTCAATGACCGGTCCAGACACATATCCGGAGCCCAGCAACAGAACTCGCTTCATTCCGCCTTTCTTCAGGATCTGCTCCGATTCCCTGCAAGACATCACACAGTTCACTTATACAGCAATGACCAAATGGAAAACCCATCCAAGTTTTATGATTTTATGAAGCCCATTATGGTTCCAAGGTACAATTTTATAAAATCATCAAGGATCACAAGTTACTATTATCAGAAAAAAACAAAACCAGAATTACTTCACAAGATTATACCTTACAATTACAACACTACACCTTTTTTACATAGATCACACACACAATTATAGCAGGCAATGGATTTGTGCCCAGTTATATGGATCATGAATAAGTGATGGAAAATGCAACAAATGCAGTCGATGATCTGATCAAAACTTGAATTACAGAGAAGCAAAGCTGAACATGGCATGAGCATGAACACCCTCATGAAATGACTCGCTGAATCCCTCATGAAACAGCACCAGTCTCAGAATCAGCTTCAGCTCTAGGCCTCCAGTCATTTAGCTCAGCACTGCGGCTAGAGACTGATCACAGATCATTAACAGCAGTGGCATCTAAATCCCCCCTCTAATGCAGGGGCTGCCAGATCAGCAATTCACAGCCAGACTCTGTGCACTGAGTCCCCAGCAGCCTATCACGCGTGCCTGGGCTTAATTGGATCTGACATGGCACCTGTGCACCAGCGGAGCACTAAGTCCCCAATCACAGACTGGAGCTCTTTGGAAATCTAGTCTGCACTGGAAGTATGCATGCAGATAGAACTGTGCGCATTACACAGCACCCTCAACATCTACTGGCACCCACGATAAAGAGGAGATCAAAAATCAGCTTTTCACAGTGAAAAAACTAATTGTGAAGGGAAGCAAATTCGTTCTTAGGAGAAACAACATAACATATGTAACATATATAACACATAAAAAACAACATAATCAACATGTCAAATACAGGCATCCCTGTATCTCCTTGTAAAGTCTCCCTTTGCCAATAAAAGAGCTCTTAGTCTTCTATGAAATCTCATAAAGTTGGAGAATACAAAGCAGGGAATTTTAGAGCATTCCTCTTTGCAGAATATCTTTGGACAATCAAGATTCCTCCTGTGCATTCTCCTCTTAAGCTCACCCCACTGGTTTCCTATGGAATTCAGATCAGCACACTGAGAGAAACTTGATTTTGTGTTAAGTAAACATCTTTTCACACATATTTACCAGGGGCGCCAATAAACGTGGAGGGTATGTATGCATGTATACAGTATACTTTGGGGTCCACAATAAAAAAATATATTAGAATTGGTACCTTTGAAGGTGACACTGAAATTACTACAATTCAAGCTCATTCTACGGGAGAACTGAAATGTCATGCAGATTGTAACTTATCAAAATGATAACACATATTGTAAAAATAAAATATAAAAAGGAGCTAACAACTGTTGTTAGTCAATTTAAAGTATTTTTTTTTTTAATCCTTCATCCTTTTCTAGATCAAGTAAATTAGGTACATGCAACAGACAATAAAACTTGCGCACAGTAGATCATGTCAATGCGTCTGAACAACAAGCTATTGATCTACCATAGCAGCCTTAAAAGACAGAAATGGGACCAACGTAGATGTCCTCCTGCAGATTTAGACTACATATATAACATGCACATGGATGAGCCAAGGTGAAAAAAGTCTGCATGGATCACTAGTCACTAATTAGTATGTCTCAGACTGGGTTAAGCTGAAACATGAGATATCGCTGTGATTGATAATAGCATGTTAGCATGTTGATTAGACTTATGAGTGCAATTATGATGCAATTGATTAGACAGACAGAGAGCCATGTTAACTGCTTTAAAGCAGTCTGGAGGGCATATCGAGGGCAGAAATGAGTGAATACAAGTGAATATTGCTTGATGGGATGATTGCGTGATTGATTGTTGAAAAAAGTAGTGGATGGAAGAAGGTGATGGCGACATTGGGAGAGAGTGAGAGACGATCTACCCACAAGAGAGCAGATAGACGTGGTGTCTCAGCGATGCCGTGTGCTAGCCATGCAACATGTTAGCCTGGCAGAGGGTGAGGGGAAGGTTGGCACACCACCACACCATGACTGCACTGTGCAGGAAAACAACAAGGTCAGGGGTTAGTGAGGGCTCCCTACTGCAGCGCTGCCCGGCTGCTCAAAGGCTACAGTGGAGGGCATCAAACAGCTCCTCCATGAGACACGAGGACACTATTTACTGCAGATCACTAGCCTAGATGCACACTGGCTCAAAGGAAGCACATTTGGGAAGGGATCCAAGAGTTATTTCAACCATCATTAGTCATGCAATCTACATATGCTGAAGCTTCCATTAACTGTGTCTATAAATAGTTATAGAAATATTTTTATTCTACGTGGTAATACATTCTGTGGTTTTGTGCTCGACAAGCTAGTGGTCAAAAGCAAAATGCTTTACCTGATACGCAATCTGTAGAGATATCATCCTTAGAAAAGTCACACTCATCCATGAGGTGACAAGTACCATTTCCAAAGCAATTTTATTAAATTTCTTTGTCAACATTGACCAAAAGTAACTTAGAAATACAAAGGAAAACATCAAGCTTTCTTTTTGAATCAAACACTTTTTGAATAGTAAAAAGACATTCTTTAATAAACAAAATACCAAGCATTTTCTAAATATATATATTTTAACTACAGCATACTGAAACAAGTATGTATTAATTTCACAATCCAGGGTTAAAAAGATCAAACCTTACCTTCTTTCTCTAAGTTTCTCAATGTATTCAAACTTCGGAGCTAGTTTCCCGTTAGTTGTTATCACTGCCTGTAACAACAACAAAAAATGAAATGTCACATATTATAAAAATGGCTTATGCAGAGTTAAGATGTCCCCAGTCTGGTTAGGAGACCAGCAGGAATTTAACAATCCCACTGTCATTTCATCAATGGGATTTTAATGAGTTCGGTCATATTTGTTACTGAAGTACTGAGAGGGCATAGATGACCAAAATGCATGGTGTGTGTATAAAGTTGGGAAAACTGGAAACAGCATAAAGTCCAACGATTGCAGGTTTCTACCAACAAACTGAGCACAAATGACTCACTTACGTCTTTCACTTGTGGGGAAAAGTCCTCTTCATCAAGTGGTCTAGTTGCATCTGAAGGCAGCTGTTAGAACAAAACCAGGCAAAGGACATGAAGGAACATCTCAAGAAAAGCACAAAACATGGAGTCGGAGAATACAAAACAAAGGGTGGCGACAAAGACACAGAAACACTATAGTCTGCTGCTCAAAACAACCCTCTTTACCGGGCAACCCAACTGAAGGCTTCTTTAAGTGCACACATACATAAAAGCCAATCAGGAAGCTCAGACAAATATTCACACTTCATGGTGTGTCTTACCCAGTCTTTGTCTTACCATCTCCCAAATGTAGGGGAACAATCGGTCTCCAAAGTACTCTGTGGCCTCAATAGGCATTTGAGCAGGTAAGTTATCAATGGAGCACATGAGGATGCCGTTGCCTTCCACGCTGCCAAGAGTAAGGATTAAGCCAGAAGAACAATGTCAAGGAGAGGGTACAACAAAGGCATCCATCAACATCCAACTCTACCAGAAATGATAACAACATTGAAAATGATACATTTTGGCAACACAGTTGTGAGAAAAACAGATTGAAGCAGAACAAATATCTGAAATATTGAACCTAGTAGTTGTCAGGAAGTGGGAAATAAATTGATTAGTGTTGATTAGGGTGTATGGGCTGGGTGTGTGTGTTTTGTACCTGTCGTGGTCTATATGTTGGTCTGCGTCATACATACAGAATGGCTTATCAATGGTGGTGCACTCAGTCATGAACTCGATGGAGCCTCCTGTGTCTGCCGAGATGTCACAGATGGCCAGCAGCCTGTGGGCCAGAGCAAACATGGCTACTCACACTGCTACTCACACGGCTACGCTTCTCATTTGCACTCACATCTTGGCCACAAATTGGCACCCGTGCAGACATACTCATCTGTTCCTATGGTCAATTAATATGTTGAGACAGACATCGTGCTTGCTATAATGAGAACATTCAGATAATGGCAATAAATGGCTATCACACTGAAAATAATTCTTTCAACAAATAATACAAAATTCTCTATCCCAATGGCATAATGCACAGAGGAATAGGGCAAGGACAAAGACAAAGAAAGCCAACTGTACGTCCGTTGTGATGGGTGGAAATTAATCAGTGGGTATCTATGCATAGCTATAAACTATACACTAATCAGACCCACTGATATGGTGCTGAGACAGACATCATTATCATTATTGATATGATTACATTACTACATTTAAATACGTAATTTAAGTTTTGTTTTCTGTGGTCTGATGATTGGAAAAAGAATGTATGGTGTAGAGCTTTATAAAGATACCGGGAAGCTAGAATTCATATTAGTCCAAGGTTGAGGAAAGTGTCAGCAATTGTGCATGAATCATAACAAACATGCAGGAAACGGCCCTGAAGGGAAAGTTGAAGTTCATGGCAAGATTTACAATGTCCACAAACGACACACAATCTAGCTCTAGTCCACAAGGTCATGTTTGAGCAGGGGTCTAGTTTAAACACTACAGAGGATAAGGCTATCTCACTGAGCAGCAATGTTCTTACTCTCTGACCTATGGACAAACTCAATAGTGTTGGACTACTACTGTGTCTACATACAGTAAACTACCCTAGCCTGGCATAGCCCTCCGTAAGCTTCCGCTCAATTTTCATTTCCCTACAGCATTACGTACGATAATAATACGAGGGTTTGGTATGACCTGGCTAAAACTACCCTGACCTTGGGCAGAACATAGTTACATCTTCCCTATCGTAAACTGGATAAATGGCAAGAAACCCTGACAAAACAGTTCACATAATATTCTACATAAAACGATACATAAGGCTGTTTCATATCCATGAAGGGGTCATTGTGGGTCACAGGTTAGAACTCAGATCAGAGGGTGTAAATAAGGACTGGAGAGGGGCATGTGGCTCACTTGTGGGGCAGCCCAGGTGAGCCCTCAGTGGCATGGGCAGAGGGCTTGATGGGTCGCATGAGCCTCTGGGCATCAAGCCGGCGGAGCAACCTGGGGGTATGAGGGTCCCAGTAGATCCCATTTATCAGACACGTGGCATATGGGGCCACCTGAGGAAACAGACCACAGGAGAACAATGCGTTTTAGAGGTGCAACAAGTCACCTTCATAGTGCCAAGCCTACTGTGCTCCAATTGTCTTCCACCTCATCTTAAAGTTAAAGACAAAGAATAAATGAATAAATAATAAGTCACCAAAGAAAACACTGAAATAGCCATGCAAAGTAATACAGCACTAACAAGTGTGTATAATCTGGAAATGGCAGTATTCCAGCCCTTCAACTAATTACAAGGAATCAAGGCTTGCTGCATAAAAGTATACACTAAGGTGCTGCACAAGTGTTGCTAAGGTGCTAAGGTGCTCTTCACACCTTGAACAATAAATGTCCAAAAATGCCTGATGCGATAAAAAGATTTTTACGGTTAAGTTAAACACAGAATATCAGTGGACAGAGTTCTGTTTGTGAACTTCTTCTCAAAGCACAAACACTAACAAGATTACACAAGGAAAGACAAAAACAAGGGAAAATAGGAAAGAGGACTTGGAAGGCCCCGTAATACCCCACATGTGCACTTGGTTTAAAATGGTTGCCTCATTTGACTCCACAAAACCATGTGGCTTGACCTCACTGCCACTCTCTCCTGTGGACGTGCTGCAGACACTGAGCCAATCAGCTCACGCCAAGAGAGGCCTGAAACTGGCCCGGCCAATAGATTGTCAAGAGCACATGAGTGGCGGCAGCAGGTGGAAGTGTGGCCAGCAGAGCTACTCACGCTGACTCTGAAGTGGGAGGTGTAGCGCTCGGGGTGATGCTCATATTCCAGTGGGTCATAAAGGGCATCGCTTTTCCTGATCAGGTGATGGTGGCGACTGAGAACAGTGGCATACACTTTTGTCATGTCTGAAATCAAACAGAGTCAAAAAACCACAAACTGAGCACCATTCACATTTCATTTCCCACAACTTCTAAAACCAACAATAGAGAGAATTTTGAGCACTTATTGAATATGGAAAATGGAAAATCACTCTGTACCTCCTGATAAAGAAACGTCCTTCAATTCATGGGGCTCCACATATTCACAGGGAAGCTCGTTAAGGATTTCTTGTGCACCCTATAATGAGAAAAGTTGTGATGAAGAGTGGCTTAAAATCTATCGCAACATCAAACATTTTTTTCAGTAATCTTCAATGTATCTTGCATATAGATGAAAAATCCCATATACATAACATTTCGACAAAATCACAACCAAAAGAGATGGATGCCAGTGTGTGCTCTGTGTGGTTCTTATACTTCACCTTGGAGACATTGCCTGTTCCAGTAAAGACAAAGGTAAGAGGGCCAATAGACTTGGGCATGAGGCCAAGAGAGATCTCGTACCCACAGTCTCTCACTGCCTGTACGGCCTGACTGACATTTCTGTAGTTGTGTGCCATCCCAATATGCTGTTGAAATAGGACACAGGATTGAGATAAGACACAATAGTGACACAACAGTTCTTGGTAATAAATAACTTTTAGGTTTAGGAACTCCCCAGAACTTGTGACTGATTTTGACAAAATTGTACAGAATAGTACATTTGGGTCTTTATAAGCCAAAATGTATTTGGCAAGCAATTCTGTGAAGCAGTTGAAACTATTGAAGTTAAGAATAAAGTGACAAAGCCTCTACCATAAACGGTGTGTGATGTCCCAAGGCAAGGAAGCGCAGTCCTAGGCCATGTAGGATATTAATCATACCTGCCGACAAAGGAGAGTGAACACCATATGGATATGGATGTGGAACAGGCCCAAACACACTTGCTCAGTGAGGATGTGCATCATCAGATTGAAAAATGCTTGTGTTCAATGAGAAAATATTATGACAAAAATGTGACATGCCTTTGCACATTTGTCTGGCATACATGAACAAAGATAATTATGTTAAAATCTCTGAACTGTTTATTATACAGTGGGTTCAGTAAGTATTTGAACCCATGCTAAAGTTGACAAAAAAGAGGAATATAAAATCATCTTTTGAGAATTGATTGTAGTGCCTTAATCGAAAAAAAAAGAGTAACCCACTGTATATTAGCCTCCTGGATTTCAGTTCAAACTCCATGATATGTTTGTGATTTTGTCAGCCTGTAAATCTACAACTTAACTATAAAACTACATGCAAACAAAACTTACCTTAACATTGTAAAAACCTGCATATTGTGCATATTTTTCTCAACAACGGCAAAGTTAACACTGCCTACCTGCTACACCTGCCCACTGACCAAAGGCAACAATACGGAAGCCGTTGGGATCCACCATCTTCTCATAGTCAATCAGGCGGACTTCCTAGACGAGTCGAAGTGCAGTGTGTGCCACATCAAAATAGATTCAAAATAAATCTTGACTTAAAACCAAAATCTGTGATCTTTAACCCTCCCTCTAACAACAATATCTTCTTACAATAATCGCTTACAGAAACACTATGGACTATCAACACTACTGTTTAATTTAATGCCCAATTAATATTGGAGTTATAACTGTCACATAAAGTAGATACACTATTCTTGTGCTTTGCATTTAAAACAGAAATAAGACATTCAAAAACTGAATTTCTTCATACACCCTCTATAAATGAGTGTCAATCACCATGATCATGAAAGGTTTAACTGAATCTTATTGGTTCTGTGTTTAAAGTTATTCCCATGGCAGGCCCAGGTCTGGACAGATATTCTGCAGCATACCTTTTTGAGAAGGTCATCAAGAAGGCCCATATTTGCCTCTTGTGCTTTGATGGTATGAGAGAAGAAGGCATATGTCTTATGAGGGTACACCCCCTCCTCAGGTGGTCTCTTGACCCCGATGATGAGAGATGCCTCGGAGATGTCCTCCTGGATGACGGCCCCAGCTCTTTCGTAGTACTAAGAAAACCCCCACCATCACAGAAGGTCAGTACGCACCTAGAACACTTCACCACTGTACACTGACAATCTTATTCAACTGTATTGCGTAGAAATGCAATCTGTCTAGTCCAATTCCAAATCCGTATATGGACGGTCTCATCATATAGCCTATTCTTTATGAACTACTAGTAAATCTTGCAGTTACACTTTCAGATGCTAGTTCCAAACGGATAGGGGATTCTGGTACAAATCCTCCAGCCTTGATCAACTCACTTTCTCATGGATGGCCCGTCTGTTGGAGGGCTGCACCAGCACTTTGTGCCCTACGGCAGTAATCTCCTTCACATGGCGTGGGGCGAGGGGGGCGCGGCGCTCCCACACATTGATGTCCTCGCGGCGGATGGCCATCACATATTTGTGGTGATTGTAACGCTTCTGACTACAATGCCAGCCCCTCAAGCTCTGGTTCTGGGGTCTAATGAGTCGTAACATGGTATCCCCAGTTTACAGCAAAGTATGTAATGCTTATCACTGTACCTGTGAGCTGGTGAGAGATAACCAGGTAACAGATGACAATTATCATAGTCGAGCAAAAATGAAAGACAACAAGCAAAACAGGTCGTTCATGCACAAAGAGTTGCCCGGAAAGAGGATTTAAGGTAAGGATTTAATATGCAGACCTCTATAAATGTATGCAGTTGTGCATGTCAATTGGGAACATATTAGATAGACAGATAGCCAGACAGACAGATAGATAGATAGATAGATAGATAGATAGATAGATAGATAGATAGATAGATAGATAGATAGATAGATAGATAGATAGATAGATAGATAGATAGATAGATAGATAGATAGATAGATAGATAAATAGATAGATAGATAAATAGATAGATAGATAGATAGATAGATAGATAGATAGAGACAGAAAGATTACTTTATTCATCCCCAAAGGGAAATGTTACAGCAGCAATTAATCATATAATCATATCACACATTGGTAAAAAATGAATACAATGGTCATTCACGTTGCATTATTTAAGTTGTTAAAGGCAATAGTGACTATTGAGGTTTCATCACATTAGACACGTATTTGAGATATTACATGTGGTAGCCTGCATGGAAAGAAATGTCACCAGAATGTCTTTAAAACAACCTTGAACCTGGAGTATCATCGTTCAACTCAAGGCAAGATCATTCGAAAATGAAACAAAGGTCAAGGATGATATTCTGCAGAAATAAAGTTAGGTGGCAACGAAAAAGTTGTATAACTTTCTACGCATGGCAAGTGCACATCGATGGAAATGAAGCCGTAACAAATCAGAGGCGTTGCACAAGGCTGAAGCAATTAAGTTAGCGTACATTACAGTCTGAGGAACTGGGCAATGCATGCAAAGGGATCAACAGGTGGAAACAACAGGAATCAATTTCTGCAAACAAGAGGAAAACATGTTCCTACCTTTGAGGTAAACTTAATTCAGTTTCCCTGTTGATGTGGCCTGAACTCCGCCAACTTGCTAACGTTAGCTTGTTTGTCTGCAATGTTTGTATGGTGTGGCAGATACCGCAACTCTAACATTAACGTTGGAACTTCTGTGACATGTCAGGGGCAACGTGAACAGTGTTTAACACCGCGTTCGTTCTTCAAAGTAGGATTCAGCGACCATATGAAATCAAACCGTAATTAGTAAAAAAATATGTGATTGAGTGAAACAACGAGGTAGCTGCTTGTAGTCGGCTGTAGAACTAAAGTATCTTGCGTCAGAGCAGACGAAACTGAAGCCCTCTCCAAAAGGCTTCGACCAATCCCACTCCGAGAAGAGAATCGGCCTCTTGCTGCTTGTCCTTGACGTATCCGTCGCAATGTTATGACGACCTGTGGTGCCCGTGGTGTGTTTGGTTTACAGGTGTTTTCTGTTTTGGCATATCTGTAAAATGTTCATGTCTTGTAGGAGTCCATTGTTTTGTCTATGTTAATCACATGATAGGCGTTGTGTGGCATGAATGTCTTGTCTTTACTCACTTAACTTTTTCTACAGATGTTGAAGGTTGAACGCATACAAACACTGATGATCTTATGGGCACTTTGGCAGGACAATTAAGCCAGGATTATTTTGTCACTTTGTCACTGACCTTTCATATCTTAGGATTTCCTAGGTCATGTGATAGCCTAGCCTACTGCTCATTGAGCTCAATGCAAATCAAACAGGCTAATAGGCCTACTGGAAAAAAGCACCATGCCAATCTCTAGCTGGTGAAGGGTATGTGATGATGTGGGGCTATTTTAATTCCAAAGGCCAAGGGAAATTTATCGGGATACATAATATCCTGGATCCATGAAATAGCTGGCCTTTAAAAATAAAAATCTGCCTGCCCCTATGTTAACCCTGTTAAATTGCCATAGGGTTACATTGGGGGTCAAATACTTCCTTCCCCTAGCATTTAAGGAAAACATTTATCTATTTACGATACATTCTTCAATCACAAAGAAAATTGGTGTGCTTGGTGGCTTGATTTTTACACATTTTTTTTAATTAAGGCATTAAGATCAATTGTCAAATGATGATTTTATATTCCTGTTTTAGCATGGTATCAAATACATATGCTCCTCACTGTATCTAATCTAATCTATTAATGCAAGGAACATCTGTCTGTGTGTCACTCTGTGTGTTCCAGGCACAACTCTCGAACAACTCATCCGACTGACCTAAAATTTGACACAGGTCTTGCTAATGGCATGCGTGAGTGCAGTGCAAAGTTTGGTTGTTTTTGGACAACAAATGACAAAGATATCGTTAAATTAAGCAAAATACAATTCTACTGCTATAGCCACTCCCCTTCTCATTCTCATTTACTCCAGCATAGAGAAAGAAAAAAGCCCATTTAGCTGACAAAACTCACGTGTTGCCATTCATGGAAATTACGATGTCGCCAATTTAACATAATCTACCTGCATCAACGTAGGCTAATTGGGCAACACGTTTCTTGGAAAACATTGTTTGTACGGCCACTGCACTAGTGCATAAATTGCACAAATACAGTAGCCTAGAAATCTAGACGCCCCTAGCGGCAGCAAATGTAATTTGGCTGGCGGGGCAGTCTAGGCACGATCCATTGAGCCAGGGAGCTGAGAACCCGAAGCACCATCGATCCAATCACAGCGTGTATAGAGTCGGTGGGTGGGCTTAACATAATGGTGACTGCGACCAGAATTTGCGACGGTAACGCATCCTGTTATTTGAAAACAAGAAGATGATTCGTTTAGCGTTATCCTATTGCGTCGAGAGGGAAGGTTACGCATCCTGCTACTTGAAAACAAGAAGATGATTCGTTTAGCGTTATCCTATTGCGGGGAGGGAATTTGAAAGACAACTGTTTATCCCACCCCTCGGATTGAGCCCTGTCTACGGTGAGTGTCCAGACCCTACATCTTGATGTGGGTCTGGCTCGTCAGGCTACAAATACAGGAAAGTTGACCAGTATCATTTATTTTTGTGGAGAGAATGTGCAGAACTGAGCGTACCGCTAGGCGGTGCATCTAGTTTGTTTTAATCACAACTGGCTGAACGGTGACTTAACCTACCAATTGACTGGCCCTGTCCACCAAGTATCTCAGCTCATTTTCATTTAACTGAAGTGAAGGTAGGACTGGCAAATCAGTCCACTAATGAGCAGTGCCAGTGGAGTGCCAGATCTGTAGCCTACTCTCCAGACTCACTACTTTGTTTCACTTTGTGAAGAGAGTCTGGCCTCTCACGATTGGGGAAACATTTTGAACTCTAGCATCGTAATGGGCGTAAACTTTGCGTTATCTTTGAAATCTTTGAGTCAGTCCAGAGCCATAGAAAGAGAGAGTTGTGACACTCTTTGATGTTGCCGCCACACGATCAAAAGTTCTAAAAAAACTGAGCTGAATGGCTGAATCGCAGGAGGGTGGGATGTACTCCTGGATGCTGGAGAGTGTAATCAATTAACTCATTGACTACTGACCAAGAGATTGGCTGTTAATAGTTCCAAAAGTCCCATAACGCGGAAAAAACGCTGCCATTTTTTCCTATGGAGGTCTATGGGCGTGTCGCCACTCTGTTTTATCTACCACTCTGGGCCAGTCTAACCAATCACATTGATTAGGCCACTATCATTTACCACAGGCACTTACTGATTGGTCTGTCAGGTGTCCGAAGAAAACGTCAATGTATTGTCAGATGCCAAACTATACCTCAGTGAAATCAAAATGAATGGAAATACTAGAGTGTGGTGCCACCGGGCCAGGCTACCAGATCTGCCCTTAGAAGATGACAGAGGTCCCCTGGACATCCAGTTCTCACAAGAGCACAATATGAATCTGCAAGAGACTCTGGCAATGAATTATGATGCACCTTACTTCTACTGCTTGCATCTGCGGGACCAATTAAAATCTGTGTATCTGATACGGGTTAGCCTAGAAATCTAGATGGCCCTAGCGGCAGCAAATCAAATTTGCTGCCAAGGTCTAGCAACTCTCCGTTGGCCATGGGCGGCGCCAGGGGGGAGCAAGGGGGTGCTACAGCTCCCCCTGGATTGGCAATAGCACCCCCGTATCACCCCCAAGAATAATGGATTATATGTAATTTAAAAATATGTAAGCGCACCTAAGACACGTGTCATTTTCTGTGAAGACAGACGCATGGATACATTCGACACGCAACCAGCCTATAGAGCTTACAGTGCGTGTAGTCCGTAACACTTGTTGTAACGCACAGGCTACTTTATTATTAGGCTATTATTTAAGCCTACAGCCTAAACTAAACTGTGGGTCATTAAGAAAACATAATGCATATGTTGTTGTAACTTTGTGTAACCGAGACATCAGCAAAATTCATTGTATACGACCAATCACTTTTCATGGCTGCCTCCACTTTCTCTGTCCTCACGGTTGCAACTTCTGCTTTTTAGCGGCATGTTCATCAGGTCCCAATGAGCAGCCAACCACCTTCAATGTTTTTAATGTATCAGACAATAACTAGGCTACTCCAGACTATGCTATAGTAGGCTATAATCTTCGGGACAATTAGGTCAGGATTCGAGATTCGGGACAACTCTTTGTATTTCGTGACTGTCTCGAACCCTAGTCTGATGTTCTGCAGCGTTAGGCACCTCGACGAGGAGATTGCTGGTCAGTGGATAATTTGCGGCACAGTTGATATGGAACAGCAAACCGAAAGAAAAAGAAAGTAAACATTTTCCAGACTATTAATTATTTCTTAATTAGGTGTTATCATATAAAGAGACAACACATTAGGGGGCAGTGATATGAGCGCTTATTCAATGTGTGTGTGCGTCTGCGCAAGTAACTGAACCACTGGAGATAACGTGGATAGAAGCAACAAACAACGTTATTTAAAACATCTATCGAAGCAGATTATTGCTGTCCAGCATGAAACGGGCCTGGCCAAGTGAACGTCGTAGCAAATAACCTATGACGACACCACTTTTAAAACATTTATTTCGCTCTCGTTTGTGTGAAGAACATGGGCTGTTGCTCAAACAAATGAATGAGGGCAATGATCTGCATCTCCGTTCACCAAAAGTATGGTTTTGCTAATCCGTTCACACAAAACATAATTTCTGAAGGGTTCTCTCCAGTATTAACGTGCTATATTTCTCCATGTGTATTAGTGTCAAGCAGTGAATTGATAGTTTAGGCTGCAGTTAGGCCTAGTTCGCGTCACTTGAGTCAGACAGAAGACAGGTATATTTGTCCCCTCGAAAACTGCGTTGAAATGGTGTATTTTTTTGGTGTTTTTTTTGACGCGCGCGGGGGGGGGGGGGGGGTGGAGCGGCAATTCATAGCACCCTCTGAGAAAAGCATAGCTCCCGCATAGCACCGGCAGAAACAAATCTCTGGCGCCGCCACTGCCGTTGGCTTGCAAGCTGCTGCGAGGTAACTATTCTCGGGCCAATCACATTGTGTGTAGAATCAGTGGCGGGCTTAACATAATGACGACTGACCTGTGACCAGAAGTTGCGACCGTTAAGCATCCTGCTTCTTGAAAACAAGAAGATTTAGGGCTATCCTATTGCGCGGAGAGGGAATTTGGAACAACTGTTTATCCCACTCGTCTGATTGAGCCCTGCTATGGGGAGTTCCCAGACCCTACATCTTGATACGGGTCTGGCTCGACAGGCTATATAGGCGGGCCAGAGGCAAGCTAAACTGATGACGACAGCGCTGCAACATTGGAAGTCAGTAAACATTGGTCATAGTGTTATCCAATTGCGTCGAAGTACAGAATCAGTCAGAGTAAACATTTGTCGTAGTGAGATTTTCAAATGCATGCTTGGTGCCGTCCCTCGAGTTGGGCCATTACAGTATTCATGGCCAAACCTTGAATCTTTCAGACTTTCAATCTTCCAGGCTATGACCAAGGTCCACAAGCACCTTGAAAACAGTGTAGGCCAGTTTATTACACTCATTAGTTTTTTTAGGTAACCTGAGAATATTTCCCCACTCTTTTTTGTCAGTTCAGTGCATCTCCTGTGCATAGGCCTCACTGAGTACAGTAGTATCTGCAGTTTTGGCTTCAATCTCAACATACCTCAGTGATATCTGAAATTAGATGACCAAATCACCAAAATTCCAGGATTCGCTCCATGCCAGATAAGCTGTTGTGATTAGATCCTCTATTTTATATGATGACAGAGCAGTGCATTCAACACAACGGCTGAATCCCAATATCTCCTCCCGGACTCCCGACTTTAATTAGCGTTCCCGTGAACTTTGTGAGGGCTTAGGGCCATCCCACTGCAAATTTGTGAAGTGCATGAGAGCTCACTTACACCTTTTTTGTGCCCTTTCATGACTTGGCATCTATGCAGACTTCACTCAAGGGAATTGCCATCAATTCATAGCATTGTATCTTGAAACTCAGGGTTACCCACATAAAAGGGAGGCTGGAAAAAAAAAATCAGTAAACAACTGCCATGAAATGGAAAGGGGAACATATTTGTAACACATTTTTGGTGTTGTCAATTTAAGGATACAGGTGCTGTCCAATTCCTATTATTAGCATTTTAAACCCTTACACCCTCACAAACATGGTCACTTATCATCAGATGTCTGTTAAGTCTTTGAGGGTTCAGGGCTTAGACTTGATGAAATCGGGATTTAGCCAACCTATCTGCACGGATGGCGATAGAGTTAAACAGGTAAGGATGTGTATTTTCTTTGGAATTGAGTAAACATCTGTATTTAAAACCTTTGTTTACATTGGATTGTTGCTCGTCTGAATTGATTTGTTTAGAGTTTAATTCACCCTTTTTAATTTTACTACTGGTTATGCCCCAGTCATTTTTTATGGAAGATCAGACCCTATCTCCCCAGTGCACCATGCATTGTTCAGGCACTGGCCATTTATAGCCTAGATATCGAAATACTCTCGCTGCTATTCTCAGGCTAGCTTCTGTGTTGAATCTATTGCAGATGGTCTTTGATCAGCTAAAGAAGACACGTGTAACGGTCCTGTTGATTAAGGTTGAACATTTAACGTAGGCTATTTTAACTGGCAATTATACAACAATGCAATCTCAAATGATAGTATGTAATGCAGAAGTAACAAGTAGCATAAGGGATCAAGGGAATGTCTAGGTAAAGTAATGGATTAAAAATTAATGAGAACTAGAATAAATTACTTTTTAGCGACCCTAACAAGACTGGAAGCAAGACTGATTGATATCTGCAGTTTTCACTAACGTGTTGTTTGGCTATTATTCTCTTTAGAATGCAGTTATTTTACTCAGTTCTAAAGAAAACACATGTCCCTTCCTAACACTGACGACATCTTCACAGCCATTGGCTGTGTTGCACAGCGCTGTTATACTCTGTTAACATCACCTGGATTGAACCTGGCTTTTTTCCATGCATATACAGTACACATTTACAGGCCCCCCCTATGGGATGGTCCTCTCTCCCTTCCTGGTCTGACTATATCTGACTTCAAGTATAGCATGACCATCTTCAGCGAGAGAGGCTGGTAGCTCTTGGTTGAAAAGTGTAGATTATATCCACGTATGTTGTTGTTGTTGGCAGCAACAGGCTACAGAGATTAAATCAAAGAGAGTCTTTCTGGATACGCCTGAATGCCATGGAATATCCGGGTCTAAATGAAGACATCGACTTCACTTGCTTTCTATAGTGATGTAAGTTTAGAATGATTTCTATTATGTCGTTTTTATTGCACATACTTTATTTTGTTTCTCCTTTTTTTTGCTTTTTTGCTATGGTGATATATTGTGGGTCACCTGTTGTAGAGTATCTACGTTTTTGGTCATATGACCTCTTGAACCTATATAGGTGAGGCTTAAATCCTCATTTATTTGTACATGCCCTGATGAAGACCAAGTGTGGTCGAAACATGTTGGCGTTTTTCTCTATGTAGCCAGATACGAATAAAGGTTTTTTAAACCTTCCTCTATCACCATTCCTGGAGTGCCTGGATTTTTCTCCTTTTTCATATAGCATGACCATCTTTGGATGTATTGAGACAGACAACAGCAGACAGAATATTGAGGTCTGATAGATAAGTGTGTTGAGTAGTGCAGCCTGAATCATCTGCAGCTGAATGTTATCAAGACGATAAAGCTAATAGTGGACTTCTGGAGGAGAAAGCCCAGTCTGACCCCTATCTCAACAGAGTAAATGTGGAGGTAGTACACTCTTACAAATACCTTGGATATGACAGACTGGAGTGGTCTTAGAACATTGAGGCAATGTTTACAAGAAAGGACAAAGCTGGTTTCACTTCCTACAGTGACTAAGATCCTTCAATGTCTGTAACATGATGTTGCTGATGTTTTACCAGTCTGCATCTAGTGCCATTGTATGTGCTAGTGTGCTGGGGATATAGCATGAAAGTGTGGGATGCTAACAGACTCAACAAGCCAGATTTTTCATAGGGGGTGGAATTCAGCTGGACATTTGAGGTGGTGGCAAAAGGGGAGGAGGACACATCTCAAGATGATGAGCAACCTGAACACCTCTTATCCTCTACAATCCCCTAAATAATACCCTCGTTGAGCTGAAGAATACCTTCAGGGCCAGTCCAGTCTCCCAAATATTGACACAGAAGTTCATTCCCACAAATGGTCATTCAACCATTCAACATAACTCTCACCCTCTTTGCTGCAGTGATATGACTGATGATTGATGCAACTTTATCATTATCTTTTCACATTTTTTACATATTTTACTTTTATGTGTGTGTTTGTTAAGGATGGTGGTTTTTTTTACTGTCAAATTTTCTTTGGGATGAATTAAGTATTTCTCATGTTATTTCCTGAAATCGTAACAGTAGTCAGAGAAAATTAGGATTGAGAATGGAATTAAATACAGCAAAGGCATTTGTATCTTTAGAACCATCTTTTAAGAAGAGTAAAATGGTGGCTACAACCCCAATCCTCCACAGAAAATAGTTAAAGAGCTTTCAATGAGCCAGGATAAAATCAATATAGGGGCAATATTATCATTATCCAATATTTCCAGAGCTGGTTGAAGGACCTTCATCAAACATATTTACACACTATAAGGGCCCGATGAAGTTGTAAGGTCAAGGTTGCATGAGGGTCACTCTCCAAAGGCAGGTTCAGAGATCTTAATCAAACTAAGTGCGGTTAATCACTATAAAAGCTACGTGAACGGATTAGATATATAACTAGAAAAGCATTCCGAGAGCGCAGCTACCTCCGCCTGCATAGTTCTTCCTAGGTTGTCATACATTTGAACCGAAACTATTCAGATCGCCACCACGTGGCCATACCATGCCATTACATCACTAAGCTAAATACATAAATGCCTCTTGAATCCCGACGAGAATTACGGATCAGTCCCAAAATGTAATCGTTTCTTCCTTGGGTCATGTCTGACCTTCACTGAAAATCTCATAAAAATCCATCCATCACTTTTTGAGTTATCTTGCTAACAAACAGACAGACAGACAGACAGACAGACAAACAAACGCCGGTCCCCGATGAAAACATATATACCTCCTTGGCAGAGGTAATGAACTGAGACTTGTCCCACCTTCCTCCGTACTTTGTGGCACCATGACCTGTACACCGTCCTCTTTAGATATGGTCACTCTTGTGGGGTGTTCCCGGTCTGCAGAAGTCAGCACCTATCAAAAGTGGTCCAAGGAGGGAAAAGCGGTGAACCCGCGAAGGGTCCTGGGTGGTTGAGGCTCATTGAGGCATGTGGGAAGCGAAGACTGGTCCGTGTGGTTCGATCCAACAGTTGAGCTTCTGTAGCTCAAATTGCTGAAAAAATTAACGCTGGTTCTGTCAGAAGGGTGTCCGAACACAGTGCATCACAATTTGTTGTGTATGGGGCTGTGCAGTTGCAGCCCAGTTAGAGCGTGCCCATGCTGACCCCTGTCCACTGCCGAAAGAGACAGAACGGGAAGAAGGGGGCCTGGTCTGATGAATCACTTTTTCTTTTACATCATGTGGATGTCTGGGCAACACATGGCTCCCGGACACACTATGGGAAGCAGGCAGTGTGGTGCTTTGGGCAATGTTCTCTAGGGAACCTTGGGTCCTGCTATTGGATGTTACTTTGCCACTTACCACCTCCCTAAGCATTGTTATAGACCATGCACCGTTTCATAGAAACTGTATTCCTTGATGACAGTGGCCTCTTTCAGCAGGATAATGCATCCTGGCACAAAACGAAAAATTGTTCAGAAATGGTTTGAAGAACACAACGAGTTCAAGGTGTGGACTTGACCTCCGAATTCTCCAGATCTCAGTCAAGTCTGATCCATGGAGACCCCACCTCACAACTTAGGGGTCTTAAAGGATCTGCTGCTGACGTTTTGGTGCCATGCCCATGCCTTGATGAGTTAGGGCTGTTTTGCCAGCAAAAGGGGGAACTACACAATATTAAGCAGGTGGTCAAGTTATGGCTGATCATTGTACTGTATGTTCATGTGTGGTATCACATGTCATCAGCACACAATTTATCACTGATATTGAGCAGCTCTAGTCCAGGCAGGCCACATTCATCTGCCTAGAGCTCATCAACTTGTTATACTACATACCTAATATAGAGATTTTTTAATTATAATGTATTATTGTTAATTTTTATTATTATTATTATTATTATTATTATTATTATTGGGGGATTTATGGTCTTTTCAGTGTCTTATTTGTGTCAATTTGGTTTATAAATCTAAATGTAGTCATACCAAACAGAAACGTGTTTCATGAATGTATTCTAAGCAATATTTTTTTAAAGCTGAATTCCAAAATTACTTATGAATTCACCATTAAATGTTGGTCATCGTCTCCAGTCTGTCTCTTGAAAGCGTTGTCAATTTCAATTCAAAGATTCAACCAAGACCATTTAGACTTCATAGATTAAATGTACCATTCTCCTTTACATTTTATGAAGACTTGAAACTTTAAATATCAGGAATCCAGCATAATTGTTATAGTTTAATATCCAATATTGACCTACAGTATCTTTAGGCCTTGAACAGAACAGTGCAGTGTCTGTTATTTGGAAACACAAAATGTGTTGAGAGCTGTAAAATTGAATGTGACATGGCAGAGAGCAGAACGACTTATTTCTAAAAATTTGTACAGGCCACATCATGGAATTGTATACCATTTTCATACATGTCTTAAAAACATTTAATTTACATAATTATTGGCTTTTTTCACCTGTTTTCAATGACTTAAATAACCACCGCTGAATTATGTTTATGGCTTAATATCCAGCTCAGGAAATATAAGTGCAATTTGGCCTAAAATAACAGCTCAGTAAGTCAGAGTGGTATCCAAACAGAGAATTAATCACGGGACTCCTTTGGAACCATTCAGGCTACTTCAGACTTATAACCCTCTACAGAAGAAAAGAGATTGCTTACAGTCGGCCTAATCATCTCTAAAGTGTGTAATGTCAAATGCAGTGTGTTCACATCTTTAAACTTGTTCGTGTGAGCTCAGAATGCACAACAGCATGGTCTAAGGAAATCTAACTATTCTTCCTTAAGATGCGACTCAGACATATTGCACGAACAATCAGGAACATGAATAATTTCTTCTTTATCTATCCATCTGTCTATCTAAACGACGCGTAATTTTAGGATGGCCAAGTCAAATCGTCGCCGTTTTGAATCATTTAGGCTAAATCCGACTGCTACATTTTGAGATAGAGTAGGCCTATATTAACTATCACTTTTATGTAGTCATATTCTGTCAACACGTGCAGTTGTGTTAAGTTTCCGCAGGAGGGGGGTATTTCTCATTACCGACTGTGGGCACAAACAATTGTCTGCGGCGTGTTACAAAATGCCGAGATTGTGGACTAATTATTTCACTGTTTGACGAGACAGCAGACGTAGATTGTTAGTTTTAAAATGTTCGAAAAATTAGATGACCTATTTGGTCATTGATTGCATGCTGTTGACTAATAACACTTATCCTACAATATCCTTTGCGGGAATTAGGAAATGTTCTGAATAGCCCTACGCTAAACTCGAAACCTGAACAGAACACAGACACAAAATGACATATATAAGCTTTTATTCATTTTCTTTCCTTGCAACTGGTGTTATTAGGCTATTTAAAATCATTTGTTATTAAATTGCAGTATGTCACTGACATAGATTTTTTTTTTTTAATACAGCAACAATCTTGCATATAATTACACACTTTAAATCAGAGGTTGCCAATGCCATGGAATCAAAAGTATAAATAATAAAGGCCATATAAAATTGGGAGACATAACACAAATACCACAAGAACGAATCTTCTCGGTATAGCCACAGTTTAAATTGTTTAAAATACTATTTTAGAATTACAGTCACAGTTTTAAATAAATAGTTTGAGACCTTTAAAATAATATCATCCTGAGGGGAGGTCAGAATGGCAGTCTTGAGCTCCGCGTATATGCGTAATGTCCACAGGTGAGTTGTACCAGAACAGGTAAACCACAAAAGTCTACACCTTACCCTATTATACAGTGGAAAGACGTTGCACTTCTTAAAAAGGCGTATTGTTCATGCGGAAATCAAGGCGACGTCTCAGTGGCTCTCTGCACTGATGCTTGGGAGTGCGCAAGGCGATTGTGGGCCGGGGGACATGTCGTGTAGTTTCCTAATGTGCTTTTTCAGGTCAAAGTTCCTGCAGAAGCCTTTGCCGCATGTGGGGCAGGTGAAGGGCTTCTTGTCGTTGTGTGTGTGCATATGGAATGTCAGGTTGTACACTTGATGGAAAGCTTTGTTGCAGATATTGCACTTGAACTGTTTCTCTCCGCTGTGCGTCAACTTGTGGTTCTTGTAGTTACCTTCAGAATGAAAAGCGCGTGTCATTCTCCACAGAAAATGAAATGAAAACAAAGTAGCCACTTTAAAACATTTGCTAAAATGTGCGTTGCTTTGATATTAAACAGACCTTGAGCTGTCTAAAGACGAATGATCTAAAGATGGCTATTGCCAGGAAAATAATTGTCCAGTGTAATTTGTCATTTGAAAATAAACTGTACCTCACCTTTTTGATGGAAGCCTTTACCACAGAATTCGCAGACGAAAGGCTTGTAACCTGCGTGGATCCGTGCGTGTGTGTTAAGTGTTGAACTTCGGTTGAAGGCTTTTCCGCACTGGTTACACTTATGTGGTTTTTCCTGGAATTTATATATGAATTTGACAATGTGTAAGCAATATATAGTCTAAGTTAATACTTACAAATTAGGTTACATGTCGCCTGGCAAAGCCTATTTAAGCATTCGATTAAGACGACCCATAGAATGCTTAGTACACGCATAAACCGAAAAAGTATTTTTGAAGAGGGTCTCTGACAACTACTGAAGTAATAAAACAACTAATGTCACCAAAATAACAACAATTGTGACTATTTATTCTTACCTGAGTATGTATGATTTTATGGCGACAGAGCGTGCTGGCTTGGCGGAATCCTTTGCCACACACCTTGCATACAAAAGGCCTGGCACCCGTGTGTACAGGCATGTGGCGCGTCAGATTATAGTGCGCATTGAACACCTGCAACAAACAAAAAAGTGGTACATGTTTTGCATGGCCGATGACTTTAAATTTGATGTGGAAATAAACAAAGCGAACATGGAAAAATAAGCCTTACCTTGCCGCATACTTCACATGTAAACACTTTCGGCTTGCTCTGTGGAGCGCCGTTGAGTTTTGAGGATGTTTTAAATAGTTTCTCCGTAAGGATCTGTGCACTCTCTTTCATGTATTGGTGCAGCTGAGTTTGAGACAGGTCTTTGAAAGACATTCCAGACTGGTACCTGTCGGCACCGTGACTCGTTTTGGTCTTCTCCGAAAGGCAAGCCTTCTGACGACCTTGCAGGGGAGAGTTGAAAAAATAAGAGGCCATTGGGTGGATATTTACTATGCCCGTTGGAGGTGGACACGAACTCTCACCACAGTTCAGGTAACATATAGCCCCCATCGCGTGGAAAGAAGCCTGATTCACCACGCGGGGCCGGAAAAGTTTATATTGTCCAACTGTTTGAGTCGCGTCCGAATGCTCATTCTTATAATTCAAACCTATGCTCACCAGATCGTTTGAGTTACATGAGGAAGCATCGAAGTGGTTTACATCTAGTCCGTTGATATGAAGTTTGTGCGCCGGTTCGTAGGCAAGTGGCACGAATGGAATCATACAGTGCAGTGAGGATGGATTCACGCTGAGCGTTTGCTTTGGGTCCGCTTTCCCCCCGGGAGCATGGAACACGTTGGGGAGCTGCATTGACTTCGGTTCAGGTGTCCTGGCCATAATCCGTTCGATTGAGAAAGCGAGTGGCTTGGCCGTGGCGATCATGTTTCCTCCCGCAGTTAAGCTTCCAGAAGCCGATGGTGAGCCGAATAATCCTGCTGAGTGGTACAGCGCACTGTTCATGACTCCTCTGCAACACCTATGTTGTATGGCGTGATACGGCGTTGTTGCGCACGGATAAATCTGATTCCCCTTACTGACCCGCGAGAGAGGTCATCATCGGTCGCTGGTTGCCTGGCTTGAAGCGAAAGTCCCTCCGCCGCTCTGTTGCACGCTGAGGACTTGACAACTGGAACTTATCAGCCTGGTACTCAATAAACCCTTTACGGTCAATAACTCTGTCTGCACCAAGCGAATCGTTAGTTTCCAAGTGGGTTGAGTAAAGTGGATTATTCTCTACTTACATCAATCAGCAGAGACAACTTTTCCATTGGTGTTGGTCCGCTATGGGTGACTACAATTCAACCGCGTCTTGAAGGAGGTGCTTCTTAGAAGCGGGCGTCTTGTACAAATGGCAAGTCGTTTGGCAAATCTCAGGTCCCCTTGCGGCTTTGTGTGACATCATTTTAAATCGCTTAAGATGACAGGCGCTCAATTGGGTCAGCGGACTGTCGATGTTTGTCAACATTTGACATGTCAGGATTCGACGAATTATTTCGCGCAATGCGTTATGTTCTTTCTGCCGAGGTTAAAAAACATCAAGAATCCTCCTTTGCTTTTTCTTGAAAATTGATTGATATTCAACACGGACGCACATGCAGTGGTAGGCCAAGGCTATGTCACTTTTGTGGCACGACTGTGTTTGACAGAACGAACAACAGCTAAACTATAGTCTAATTGTTATTTTATTTTATTCATTTATTTTTCCATTTTATGTATAGATGCGATTCGACAAAATCAGTTAATCTGTCGTCGTGGGTTGTTTCGCAGAGAATTATTTTACGGGACGCTTACAGTGATTTTGAATAACTATTTAATCTTGCGCTTTCAAGCAAGGGACATGGGACTAAAGCTATAGCCTACAGACTTGCCTATTTGATATTTGAAATGTTGGATGCGACAGGCTACCTTAATAAATTAACAACTTTCTCCCCTTTTTCGTTTAACAAATCCACGGGGAAATCTGAGCTCTCTCAGCTAGAGATCTCAGCAGATAAACAGCTGAATCCTCAAGGACCGAATCCTACCAGAAGGCATCGCCTCTTCTCTGCGCGTAAACGCCAGTAAGTGTTTGGTGTGTGTGAGATGACATTGACAGTGATGCGATGTGTTGCATTCTGCCGCCATCACGAGAGGGAGAAAGTGAAATATAATAGTCCTATAACCATTTTTGTTTTGCACGAAAATCAACGTGTTAAATATTATTATTATTATTATTATTATTATTATTATTATTATTATTATCATCATCATCATTATTATTGTTGTTGTTATTATCCTAATAGCCTTTTGGGCTATCACCATCATCATTATAGGCCTAGGCCACTTGCTCTTAACCTGTTAATATTCCTAGGTTAGTAGCTAGTAATTTTGTTGTTGCTGTAGGCCTAGTAGGCCTATTGCTGCATAATATATGTTTGTATTTTTAGTGGTCTATTATTATTTTGTTTAATTTATATTTTTGTATATAGTTTAATATGTTTTCTACACGTTTCTTACATTTTAAGAATTTAACAACACACATTAATTTATGTAGGCCCATGTCTATTTATTTTCAAACATGTAGGCTAAGCCTAGCCAATGCTTATACGCTATAGGCCTATTTCTTTTAGGCTATACGTTAATTTCTGTACACGACTAACTTGCTGCTCATTTAAAAAGAAAAATAAATACATAGAAAATTAACAATTATTCCTGCTGCATGAGGCCTAATTGTTGGTCCAAATAAATACAATTTTACATTATGAGGCAATTTCAGGGCCTTACATTAAAAAATAACACATCTTACAGTAGTGTGAAACAGTGTCGAACAGTGTCGAACTGGGTTGCCCGATCCTATACTACCAATAGAAATCATATTTTGTTATTTATTTATTTTTGCTGGTAAAAAAGGTACTGCTACGATTTTGTCAAGCTCTCCCGGTGACTTTATTAATTTCTCCGTTGTAGCCTAGGCTATAGGCCTATGCTTTTGTTTAGGCTGTTAGGGTGAGAACATAATAGGCAAGGTTTGTGTGTATAAAAGTATGTGTAATTTAATTTAATTTCATTTCAAAATGTATTATTTTAGAAATTGTGAATTTATAGCTTAACATTTTAAATTGAACTAATAGGCAATTGGGCTATGGCCAGAGCAGCTTTGCGCATTATAGTGTCTGTATCGCCAATCTTATTTAAGCGGCACATAGTCCTACATGCACAGAAATAGATGGCATCATTGAAATAATTTCCCATGATCAATGGTTTTAACAAAGATCCACGTTAAACTTGTGGACGTCTCAATTCATTTTATTGACGGTGTGTAGCAGCCTAACTATTGCACAGTGAATTTTATCCTGCAAACACACGGTAATCTGCAAATGTATACACTGGCTTCAACCGAATGAAATGAGCTGCATGTGTTTTAAAATGTCAAATTACTGGAATCATCAATGGGCAGACAAAGTGAGAAGCTCTCGATAAAGGCGCCAGAAAGCATGTGGCCACACAGACGGACAGATGGACGGTGGGCGGAGGTTGCCTGATGCTCATTTCTCCAGGCTCACATATCCTCTTGAACATTTGACAAACAACACATGATCAAAACCGAAGTGAATGTACACGACGTTTAAACAAATTGTGTGCACGGCCCGGTCCTCATAGCATTCTGTGAGCTAGACGAGATAAATGAAAGATTTATTCTCAACTTTACAGACCATCTGACTTTATAACAATCACTAGGCTACCGTGTGAGGAAGCAGAATGATGCAATGAGTCAGATCAGAATTAAAAAGTGTAAATATCTACAGATTCGGTGGTTAGATTTTAATCTCTGTCAATGTAGGCTATACAAAAGAAGGATAATCAGACAGCCCACGCATGATATGCAATTTTTTACCAGAGCAAAAATACTTTATTAGGCGAAGCAAAGGGTTTTTGCTGAAATTTAATGTTGAGTGACACATATTGTAGGCTATGTATTTTAAAAAATCTTTAATTCAAATGATTCTGTTGCCTGCTCTATGGTGGTCCTTAGGATAGCTTCTGTTATGCACGCAGAGAAATGCCATAATTCCCTAATTACATTCATAAAGAGAAAATGAAGTAACAATAATCACCAATAAAGGGGTCTTAAAATATAAAATAATAATTAGCACAAGACAGCTTACATAAACCGTTCGTGATTAACTAACACAATATCATGTCTCACCTTTATGAAAAAGCTCTTGTAATTATTCAAATAAAAGATAAGGACATCCCCAATACTTTGAGCAATGATTCAATGATAATGCCTGGTGCGTGCAACCACTGTGTAAGGAACAAGGATGCAACATGAAATCTAGATTAAAAGGACTTTAATAATTACATTTAAACACACCTGAACTAATACAGGTGGACAATGGACAATAGAAATACTTTACAAAACCTCCTATGCACTTTACAATTGACTTCACCCAGATTGTGCACACACCAAAACAGCATAAACAAACACAAAATTGATTGGCAGTACAGACATATACTTTGAATTCCTACAGCAGATACTGTATATTAAATGCCATCACCACTTGTGCAAGCATACAATGAACAAACCTCCATGTCAACAAGTGCACACGCCAGTCATGTAGTGAAGCCTACAGACACATAATGTTGCAGGCATGCTGAGCCTCTTAACCACGTGCCCAATTAAATGCACTGCTATGTTTGTCCATTTGTCTCTCACTGTCAGCAATCCAGAGTAAGAGAATCGCTGTGGGGTGCTCCCAGCCCATTTCAACATTACAGCACAGTGGACACAGGCACAGACAGGTGCGCTGTCGGCCAGTCCAGCCCGCTCTCCTGCTCAGGACGCTCCGATGAGAGATGGGCTCTAGCCGTCCTCTTCATCGCTGTCCCTCATCGAGATGCCTTGCAGTCCTTCACCGGCAGATACAGAGAGAGTGGCCTCCTCCACAGTCAGACGGTTGTAGATAGTCTCGTAGCTCTTATTGTTCAGCGTGCCATCTAGGACACCCTGGAGCCTGAAATCCCGGTATGACTTCTGTGACAAGGAAGGCAAGACGAGAGTACACATTACAGAAAGTACAGAGTACTACAGAGAGTAGACAGTACACATTACAGAAAGTACAGAGTACTACAGAGAGTAGAGAGTACACATCAGAGAGTACAGAGAGCGCTAGAGAAATGACCCATGGATTTGTAAAGCCAGGCATACTGTAATATATTAAATGTGAAGGTCATTCGTTCTGAGTGGTATTTAGAAGAACAGGAGAAGGGTAATGAAATGTAGTGTCTAAAGCCCAATTCACACCAAAGATTCCCGACGCGACGAGACCGAGCTGCAGCGGTGTGAATTAGAAGTTGCACATAGTTGCAGGCCGTCGCAAGCCGCGCAGAGCATTCAACATGTCTAGTCGCAGTTGCAAGGTTTTAGGACATCGTAGCGCGTCTCATCTCGTCACAAATCTTTGTTCTGAAGTCGACTTAAAGAGCTACAAAAAGTGACAAGGCAATTTGAGGCGAAATACAGAAATAACAGATAAAAAAAAGAAGAATTACCACAGAACTACTGCTTATCCACACTTTCAACTTTACGGGTTTGTTATTTGGTTAATACTCATAGTTGCATAGAAATGTATTGGGAGGGATGGCATTACAATCACTTGCATTAATGTCCATATTTTCTAAATGAACACAGCACTGCTTTTATGATTTTACGGAGTGATTTGTCAAGCCAGAGAGAGATGAATTGAAGGGCCTCATGTAGATGGTGACAGTAATTGAACAGGACCTCATTAAGAGTGGATACAAAGTGGATGCTAAAGGTGGACGGAAATGAGCACATATTACTGTCACTCAAATCATTTCACACTAAATGCTTTTGTAATGAGTACAGTGTGGGTCACTTCAAGATGCTTACAGCACATTGCATACATCATCAATTAGGCTATTAAATAACATCTTTGCACAATTTCTTTAATACAGATAATGTTGCCAGTATTATAATGATAATGGATTCTGTGTTGAATGAATACAAAGAAAGCTTAAACATTATATTATGATATGGAAGTGTGCCCATATATCAGTGCACATTTAGTGTGTGTTGAGAGTATGCATTATAACGTATACATTGATCTGAGTACTGATGATCTCTGATGTCAAATATACACAGATGCCAGAATATTGAGGAGTTGGTTACTGATATCCAAACAAGGAAAATAAATAAGAGGTGTGTTGATGTCAATATCATTTCGACTTAACAACTGAACCTGTGCTCACCTTCACAATCTTGATGAGTGTTTTGAGCTGGTACACATGCAGCTGTAGGTCCAGTCTGTCCGTTAACCATACACACACTGCCTTCATGGAGGTGGTGTACCATTGCTATGGGAACACAAAGGGGAACAGGTCATCTGGTGCGGAGATGCTGACCAAATCTGCCCACTGCTATACAGCGCCCACTGTTCAACTTGATGACAGATGTGCAAGCATTTAAAAGTCCCTCTGTAGTTTGAATCATATATCAACAGTATTCACCATTGGCACAATACAATACAAACCCTCCATTCACTGACAATGAAAGCAGCTGTTTCTATGTAGGAAAATGGACCTGTATTGATGTGAACTGGCATGTAATGGAGTCCTTTGCAGTACAACTCAGAGATGCTCGTCAACGCGTTGATTTATGTGATGGTCAATTTTTTGCTGCTAGTGATATGGCATATAGGCTACTGTCTATACGTACATTAGCACATCTCACTGAAGCACTGTCTCAGGCAAGTGCATCAGGTATTTGCTATATATTTTGTTACAGTATACTGTACATTAACTCGTTTTGGCACCACCACTTTTTGATTACACCAACTGTATATTCAAAACTGTAAACAATTTGTCTATTTACTTCAGGTTCCCTGCTGGCTGGAAACCAATCTTTATGGGAAATACATGTAATTATGAGGGCAGAATTATAGCATATGTTTGTGCCAATATACTAATTGTCACACTGGCAACAATTAATGCAACAGTCCTAATAATAAGGCAATAAAG
The DNA here is from genome assembly GCF_963854185.1 of Sardina pilchardus. Lineage (NCBI taxonomy): Eukaryota > Metazoa > Chordata > Actinopteri > Clupeiformes > Clupeidae > Sardina > Sardina pilchardus. The sequence continues at coordinate 3,225,306 of NC_085003.1, read as the reverse complement.
TGATTTGTGCAAATATTTTGTGTTGGCGTGTCTTTTCGATTGTACAGATAAAGTGTACGTTGCAGTCCTCTGCAGTGTGGACACACAAGAGGCAGAAGCGCACACAGCTGGAGCTGATCTGATGGTGCGGGTGCATGGCCCTGCTGCTCCACACTAACTGTCAAGTGCTCTGCTGTTCAACTGTCAAGTGTGAATTCAGCTGACTGTTGAAGAGACATGGTTATATGGAACATTTTTATATATATTTTTTGATAGACACTGAGAGCATATCATTTTCCTGTTTCCCCTATTTTGTGAACTTTTTCATTTGTGCGAAAAGGAAATGAGTAGTTTGCTCTAATGTGTCCTCGCTCTGTGAAGTCCCTTAATATTTGTCTCATTAGAGAGAATGTTTAGCACCATCCTGATGACGAGCTAATTACAGCACCTGAGAGATTCTGCTCCTGCAACTGTTCTGTCTCCCACTTCACACCTCTCCCTGGGAGCACGGCGCTGCGCTGTGCTGCGCTGCAGCGTGAGATGGCCTCTGTGCTTATGCGTCGTCTTGGCTCTAGTAAAGCAGGAAACACAACAGCGACGCGCTCTCGACTGATCAGCTGACTTGATGTCCACGGGAGTCTGCATCTCAGCACTTGTATGATGTGCTCCTGCAATATGCCACCTTCTCACTGAGGCCTGCACAAGGCCACTACAACTCCTGAAGCCAAGGCTGTGCTGGCGTGAGCAGATGGCTGGAGTAAGATAGAGGAAATAAATGAAACATCTTTAGCACTCTGTGCAGTTTGAATGTTTGGAGCTGCTCCCTGAGTTACAACAAAAGAGGTAAGAGGCTATTTTAAAATTTGTGTTTCTTTAAGAGGTACACATAAAATCAGGAATTAAGGGAAAGATTGCTATTTGAATCCAATTAAATTCACAGTCCAACAACAACAAAATGGTGTTCATACACAGTCCTGGCACTTTAACTAGGAAACAAAATAGCTTTAACTAAGCCATAAATTACTTAAGCCCATCAAGACATGTAATGTGATCGGTTGTTGATTTTTTCCCACTACTCAACAGCCATTCATTAGAATCGTGGCCTGTTTGTCCAAGTTTCGAGCATATATCATACCGAAGGCTGTGACGAATCCAATTGCCACAGAGACTGAAAAACAGAGCTACGACTGACACATTCTTTGTTCCTTCATCACTTAATGTGTCTGAAACCATCACAGTAGCAGAGCACACTTCAAGTAGTGTAGGTGAATAGACGTGTTCATTTCAATGGGAGAGTCATGAGCTATGCTTTCCTGCCTCACTCCAATCACACACATATGTGGACGCTACACAGAGGGCCTGTGCACTGGGCAGTGGAGAGGCTTTTTAATTGAGGAAGTCAGCAGTGAAGGGGGACAGATGGACTGGCTGCTTCAGCTCTGGTGGCAGACGTGAGCGGGGGGTCGCTCATTGTTTTTGTACATCACTATTTATCCTCTGACACGCGGCCACGGCGGATTCCTGTCGGCGGTGGCCGGGTAATCAGGGCCTTAAGTGTCCTCTTGTCAGCGCGCATTAAGGGCCCAGCGGAGAGCGGCCGGCCGCACCTGTGTCCAGCGCCGGAGCTCTGCGCTGCCCTGCTGAGGGCACCTCATCACACGCACACACACACACACACACACACACACACACACTGCCCTGCTGAGAGCACCTCATCACACGCCTAATCAGCCACGGCCCCGCTCAGCGCACATGCAGCCTGCTGTCTGCAAGGGCATGCATTAGCTTTCTCATTTCCTCACACTGCTCCCATTACACACACACACACACACACACACACACAGAATGTTCAGGAAAGCTCACTTGTGTACACACACACACACACACACACACACACAAAATGTTCAGGGAAGCTCACTCGTACACACACACACACATACAAACACACACACACACACACAGGTAAACAATAAGGTTCAAGAATGGAACACACAGAGACATAATAATAGAGATACATGCCACAGAGATACCCATTAGCCTTTGCAGACATTTATACAGAGACAAAGACGAGCACACAAACAGATGACCACACACACACACACACACTCACACACAGACGCGGGTGAGGAAGTGTTTGTGGTAACACAGGGAGAGCTCCTTGTGCATGACTGTGTGTGCTGGTGGAGCATTAGTCCTCCTTGCCACTCATCTGGTGGGCCTTGCTGAAGGTTCAACAAATCAGCGGGAGCAGCACAAACACAACATCACTTCAATCTGGCCCTCCGCCGCCACGTCTCCTGCCCAATCTACCACACACAGATGGGGAGGCGGCTGCCTGTGTGTCAGTGTGTGTACGTCTGTGTGTGTCATGTCGGTGCGTTTTTCTGTCTAAAGTAAATGTTGATGCTTGTAATCACGCATGTTGTGTGTATGTGTATATTGTTTTTAGTCTAGATGCAAATTTATATCCAAGTATATACACACACACACACACACGTCTGTCAAATCTGGCATTAGAGTTGTTGTATGAGGCGACGAGTGCTCTCACACACACCACACACTTCCCACTCGTCCACTGACCCCTGCTCCCCTCAGCCTCAGTGGCCCAGCACAAAAGAGTGGCGGGCCTCAGCAGGGGTCAGCTGGAGTGACCACTGCGAGGAGAGCCAGAGAGCCAGAGAAGGGACAGAACTCGTGTGCTGCTGTCTCATTAAAACAGCGGCCCGCGCAGCGCAGGCTGGAGTCAGCTCAAGTGGAAGGACATGATGAGCACACATGTGCTGGTGGAGGCTACAGCGGACAGACGCTTGGCTGCCTCGGTGAGAGTGAGAGTGAGAGCAGAATGCAGGAGCAGTGGAGGGTGCAAGTGAGGGGACTGCTTCAGCAGAGGGCCCAGCAGAGGTGCTAATGACCTCTTGGCTTCTCCAAGAGCCCTCCACTACACAATGGGCAACGGTAAAAGGTGATCAAATACAAATGTATCATTTGGCTTTTGTATTCATTATGATTGTTTTAAGTGTGTTGTGGAGCAGATGTACATAGCATGCAGTAGATACAGTATATTTTGGTTCTCTGGTTCTCAATCAACCATAAAGGGCACATGTTACAGGCACCAGAGCCAGCCATTGCACGCCTGCCATCAGCTCAAAAGCTCTCATCAAGGCTCATGTTACCTCTAAGCTGCTGCACTCCTCCAAGGAATGTCCTGTGGCACTGCCCACGCCACACACAGCATTCCACACTACTGGCATTCGCTGCTACCTGTTGGTGGGGCAACTGACCATGTGCTCCCAGAGCAGGGCCATCCCTCTCTCTCCCATGCACTTCCTTTCTTTCTTCTCTTCTTTCAACTCCCTTCTTCCTTCTTCTCCTTTAACCACTATCTCCTTCAACCACACTTTGACCAGTACTTCAACTTCTGTATGCTCATCCTCTAGAAGCATTTATTGTAGTATTATCAATTGTGAGAATTCTGGTGATTTTTCACATAGGTCTCTGTTGCAATGAACAAAACAAACAAAAAAAGAGAATTGGTACCGTACTACTTAGTTCGAGTTGCAGCAGCCCACAGCTAAATCTGCCAGGTGCTGACAGTACTCGCTGGCCTTGAGAAACAGAGATCTGTGATGAAACATTATAGGCTACTTAACCTGCCTGCTCAGAGCTGGCTTTACCAAGTAGGCCTACTGCAAGGACTAGATGGGAAATAACACAGTAGATCCATGCAATTCATCCTTTGCATTATATATGCTTATACTATTCTTACTTCACTGTCTAATTTGACACTATCTGTGTTGACTTAACAACAAGACATCTGCAACTGAAGCCTCTTTAAGAAACATTAGTGTGAGCCCATGGGGCCTGTGTGTAAAGGGAAAGAATGGATTATCTTTCTCTGAGGGGGTTAGCCTGGGGGAATATGTACATACTTAAACAACAACAAGCACAGCCAGAACTCTCTCTCTCTCTCTCTCTCTCTCTCTCTCTCTCTCTCTCTCTCATTTTCAGAACGCCATTTTTGTTTCAAAGCAGATGACAAACATGAAGGCCCCAGCTCTGGCTCTTTCCAGAGGGATGTTATTTGTGACACTAGCAACACAGATAAAGCGACCACTGTGCCGCATCGATTGAGGCAGGGCTGCACAGAGGAAGCAGCGTGGTTGTCATTACAAAAGAGCAGTTCCCTCTCCTCCAGGATGCAGCCGCTAATTTCCGATGGCGCTTCTCTAGCATGCCTGCCTAGGAGAGGAGGAGTGGGGGACCATCAGAGAGCCAGACAGGTGCCAAAAGGCCAAGGGAAGAGGCAGGGAGCCTGCAAGGGCTAGAAATGATGAGGTTCCCAAACGTTAACAGTATTTTCTTTTTTTAAATGTCGATATGCTGTGGCTGGCAAAAAGAAAAAAATCAATTAGAAAAAAAATACACAACATTTCCAGATCAGTATTTATATTGTGGACATTTAGGCTCTAGTTTATTTCCAAAAACAGCTTTCAGCATAGATAGGAATAACGTATAAAATTAATCAGCCAGGTTGAAACAACACAGGGTATGGAGACAACATGAGACAAGTTCATTAAAATTCTTACATTAGGAAAAGAGTCCAAAGATAATTCCCAAGTGATTTAATGTCCAACATATTACCATTAGGTTCACCCAGATGTTTTGTAGAATGTTTTTTGCCTCCCAAACCCTCAGATATTAACCACCAAGGAAGGCCACCACAGTCAAACTACAAATATTCACAATGACATGGGGTGCAGGTGTAGTTAGGAGTTCCATAACACTGGATTCTACCGGATGTTCTACATCAATTCCACCGAGAAAAATGGGAAAAAACACTGCAGAACAATGTGCTGGTGTTGTCTCAGCTGAAAAGACTGGCTATTACAGTAAACTGTCTCTCTTAATTCATTAATTTGATTTGACATTTATCTTACATTTAATATACTAAACCAAACCATAAATGTTAACAATGAAATTAAAGATTTAACACATGTGTCAATACCCTTTGTAAACTAGGCAATAGTGATAAGCTGAGGAACGGTATAGTACAAGCTACAGTACAGCTTGAATATAGACTTTAAGAACGTATGGAATGATCTAGTGAGAATGAAATGAGCTTTACCAGTCTTACCAAACTGTAAATACATGATAAATTAAGTCATTTTCACTTAAGCACCTGCTCCTGTTGGATGAACAACTAGTCATTTTAACTTTTCGAAGTCTAAAGTTATTTGATTAGATGTAAAATGAATTTCCTTAATACTGACAAATCAAAGCAGCTTGTGGATGAATTAGCAGACACTCCTACACATACAGCATATCTCCTTGGCCAAATCCACCAAATCAGCAAGAGACATTTTGTAGACATACTGTATATTGTAATGGCAACACAAAAGATCTGCATATTTTAGAATGACAATAGCTTTAAAGGTATTTAGCAGCTCAAAGCACTACTCTCCTTCCTTCAAGAGATGATAGGACCATACTTCATTTCGAATAGGCATATTACCTTATTTGTAACAACACACTCTTGTGTGTGTGTGTGTGTGTGTATCCGTCTGTCTCTTTGTGTCTGTGTGTACGTGCGTGCACATGTGTATGTCTGTGTGTGTGTGTGTGTGTGTGTGTGTGTGTGTGTGTGTGTGTGTAAAACACTTACATCAAACACTTGCTCTGTGTACACTTCATCATTCACATGGTCCCTCAGAAGGTCCTGGTTCTGCCGTACAAATGTGATGTACGTGTCCACTAGGTCCATGCCAGGGGTCTGTGTGGGGGGAGAGAGGAGACACAGAATGGGAATGCAGCCCATGGAATATCCAGAGCATCGGAGAAAAGCCTTCACATGAACTGAAAGGACCAGTACAGGTTATTGTGTGGAACAGCTTCTTCAGTTATTTTACTTTCTGTAGAGATGTTTTGACATTATCATCAAATGTATAGATATCACAGGGAAACAATCTTGCATTATTTCAAATATAAATGTAGACATGTGTAGACATATTCAGCTAGGCTATGACAAACAAGGCATTCACAAAAGGAAATGGATGAAGTATGTGTGATGGTAAGACATACAAAGGCGAACAAAATAAAGGGTTGCTTTCAATATGGCACAAGTAAGTAAAAAAAAGCGCTCAGACTTCAGCTGCCTACTGTCATTGTTTCTTGAAGGTCCCCCAACGCAAATGTGCAGCCTTGATTACCCTCAATCCTTTAAGACTCGGGACATTTGAACTGCAAAACAGACTTGCTGATCTCTTGCTTCTTCCATATCCCCTCCCATGATTTTGTCCAAAACTCCTGGACCCTCCCATGGGTATAGGCCTCCTGTTTAAGCACCAGCAGGAGAAGTGCAACTCAACATCTTGTGCTCCTGCTGCACGTCGAAGGGAGTTTTAGCTACTTATATGCGACTACTTTTTTTTAAAGCACACCACAGTTTTAGGTACCGTTTACCATGAAATTACACCAAAATGGCTGGTAACTTTCGTCTAACTTTCGTTTAAACAGCAATCAAGAGACCTTACGTCCCAAAGGCTGTAGGCCTACTGTGCACTACTGTAATACAACTGAATAAATTAAATAATAACATCAAATAATCCACTTTTAGGACCCTCTCTTACACCCAGCACAACATGGCGCCAAGTACAACACAAGTCTTGTTCCTATTTTACACCCAATACAGTGATGGATTTTTTTTGCCATGCACTCCAGTTCAATTGAACATTGGCCCACGGGCATGACAACTAAAAAAAAAAAAAAATAGGCGACGCATGATCCAAAAATCACCATCTAATACCTCATTACATCACTGACAAAAATCACTATCTTAAACTTACTAAAGATCATTACACCAGGCAACGACTAGTCCACAGGATTAATACTCTTAGGATTTTTAGTCAGTCATTTGAACATTATTAGTTATAGTGAAAGCAAATAACAGTATACTGCTTTGTCATTGGTTATGAGCCCGTGGAGAAGTTCATTTCAGTTTGGATGACTTCAAACAATAGGTGAGTTCAGCTGCATGTAGGCTACTCACACTCAGGATTTTGTACAGCAAAGTGTAGTGAATTCTGGTGTTGCATACACGGTCTTGCGTGCAATCAGATCCCTTCAGATACACTGAATGTCAGAATACCAATGCATTATTTTGATATTGCACTCCCTGCTCTTAAAGGGAATGACAGATGTCACTCTCATTGGTTTAATGGACTTTACACCCAAAACACACCCATGACTGATTAAAAAACATAAGAACAACCCTTTTGAGCAATGCGCCTGATATCTGGCGAACTTATTACATTGTCAAGATAGCGATTTTTGACTAGCCACATCCTGAACATATTTAAACCATCCGCTTCAGACAGTGCCTTTCTGATGGTTAAAATAGGGCCCTTATCCTTTGTTCCCCGTTACTGTTGGTCCACACTGTTGGGCATGAACATGGGGGGCCCTGAACATGCCCCCAGAGTGGAGCACTGTTCTCGTTTAATTCCGTACCAACAGTAGGCCTACTCGGTGACCTTGAGAAACAGATCTATGTGATCACCAGAATTCTCCTTTAACTGATGTTAATATGACCTATGACATTTTCAGTCACGCAAATAATGTTTTTAGAGTATGGCTATATATACATGATTGCTGCCTTAATTAAATGCTATTTTTTTTATTTCACATAGGAAACATAAAATGTAACAGAAAGTCATATTCATTAATAGTGTTTATAGTCAGTTGCCTGGGCAATTACATAAACATCTCATGTGGGGTGTGTACATATACTAGCCTATGTAATCTTGAAAATATGCTCTCTTAATGCACTTTTCCTAGATTGTTTTTCCTAAATACACAGTGTGAGTCACTTTGCTGACTGAATAAATGCATACAACAACACTTCAGATGTTCACTGAGAGGTAACCATGGCTAGAACACAGTCTCTGGATCAGCTTCTGTATTCATTTGACAATTTATTAACCTTCAGCCTTTAACACAATAACAAATTGAATGCACTCATCACATTTACGCTTTTTGAGTGTTTTAGTTCCCTTAGACAAAAGGGAAGAGATAATTAGTACTATTTTCTAAAAGAAAAGAGGTCATGCCATGCTCTTAGTCAATCTTATGCATCAAACAACTTTTGAGCTATGCCAAAACAATGCCAGAACTCACATCAGCTTTTCATAAGATACTTCATAGGTAAAACCGTCGTTGTCACCTCCAGATACAAAAGCATGCATGCTGATTTGTGCGAGCGCATTTGAAAGGCTAACGTGTGAGCCCCAGCGTTTAAGTGCTGTCAGGGCGATGCGTGTGGCTGCTGTGAGGGCCAGCTGGGAGCGAGAGCTGGACACCAGGCCTGTGCGGCGGCAGCTCTAATTGCTCTGACACGTTCACACCCTCGTGTCCCTGGAGCGCTGGCCGCAGGCTCTCACAGCGCCCGCTCCACTCGTCCTCAGGAGCAGTGATGGAGCGCCACCGCCACCGGACAGGAGTGTGTGTGTGTGTGTGCGTGTGTGCAGAGTGACATTTAAAGGCTATCAGCGTGACAAAGGAGCTCAGAAGATGCCTTTGTGCTGGGCCTGCTGACCAATGAGCTGCACCTGGTGTGAGTGAGCATGTTCCTATACGTGGGCACTGACCCTTCTGCCTGGACAACATTCAGCTAATAGACATGAATGTCTATTCTGTGTACAGAACAAACATGTCTACCTTTAGAACTGAATCTATGAATCCATCAGATGGGTGTTGCACCACTGGAGTGGCTTTACAGATAGAGACAGGAGAACAGCAAAGAGCACGAGAACCATGGCAGGAGCAGACTCATTAACTTAGCAAAGCACCACATACCTGTAGCAAACTAATCCTATGACATAGCAAAGCACCACAGCGCAAACTAATCCTATAACATAGCAAAGCACCATAGCAAACTCATCCTTTAACTTAGCAAAGCACCACATAGCAAACTAATCCTATAACATAGCAAAGCACCACATAGCAAACTCATCCTTTAACATAGCAAAGCACCACATAGCAAACTCAATCTTTAACATAGCAAAGCACCATAGCAAACTCATCCTTTAACATAGCAAAGCACCACAGAGCAAACTCATACTTTAACATAGCAAAGCACCACATAGCAAACTCAATCTTTAACATAACAAAGCACCACATAGCAAATCAATGAAGAAATGAAAGAAACCTGCAAGGAGCTCTCTCTTGCATAACAACAAAATGCACACATTTATGAACAGGACAGCATATGGCTCTTTATACTCTGAATAAGACGAATGAGACAAGCAATGATAAACAGTCAGGGAGAACACTAAACATGCAAAAAATAAGGTTTGCAAATAAAATGGTAAAATAAAACAAACGTGAAGTGAACAACAATGAAAAGGTGTGACAATCTGATGAATAAGGATAAGGAATCAAGGGAATTATATCTATAAAAATGTAGCAGTATATGAAGTCTTGAAATGATTCTGCCTAAATTTACAGAAGCTCTGTCATAAATTTGATCTTGAGTTGTTCAGCTGCTCTGGCTTTCAGGTGAACAACCTTGGTGTTTCTAACATCACAATCTTGCAATTAGAGCTACACAGCTTTCTCTTTCATAGGCCGCGATCAATGTATTTTCTTACTCTCTCTCCCCCTCTCTCTCTCTTTCTGTGCCAGTGATGGGATCATAGTGAATACTGGGTTCGTCAGTCAGTCGGTCACAGGGTGATTCAGGCAGACACTATGTCCAACTCTTCCATCATCAAGGTTAAACTAGGTTAGACCCTTTAACCCCTACACACACTCTACAAGATCTACATGCATACAGACATGCTAAGAAGCATTGCAGAAACACACACACACACACACACACACACACACACACACACACACACACACACACACACACACAACACATGCACAGATGTGGCCTTGAGGTTGGGCCCTGCAGCTATTGCTTGTGTGATTGACAGGCGTTTGGCAGAAGGCTGGGCTTCAATTCACTTGAAGAATCCGTGCAGGCCTGTACTTTCCCTTGCGCAATGACACAGCGATTGAATGTATGTTCGTGTGAGTGTGTCAACTCATGTATCAGTGTGTGTGCGTAACCAGAGGCATGAGTGAGAGCCCTTCGGCAAACACTCACTCCCACAAGGGCCAATTAGCTTCTCCAGCAGCCATCTCTTCTGTCTCTCTGTCTCTCTCTCTCTCTCTCCCTCTCTCTCTCTCTCTCGTGCCCTCTCTTCCCCCCCTCCTGGCTGTGGCCCTGACAGGGTGGAAATGGTGTGACACAGGTGTGGGCTGCTTCACATGGTAGTGCTGCACTCACATGACATCCTCTCCACACTACCCCACACCCCCCGTTCACACAACACACACACACACACACACACACACACACACAAGCGTACACGCACACACACATGCGCACACACACACACACACACACACACACACACACATACGCTAATGTCATGACAAACGTCAGTATTTTGCTCCTCACACTATGAAGTCAGATGTACGGATTGTGACAAGGGACGCCTGTGTGTGTGTGTGTGTGTGTGTGTGTGTGTGTGTGTGTGTGTGTGTGTGTGTGTGTGTGAACTGGGACTTTGATTGAATGAAGAGTGTTGAGGGGGTGGTTTGGGCTGTGCTAATGACTGGTTAAGGAGAGGGGATCAGCTCTGAGCAGCAGGAACAGGAGAGAAAGGGGACAGGGGAGACAAACGCACTGTAATTACACACTGCAGCCTCACCGGCTTCCTGCTCACGCCTCCACACACCTACCCCAGGTGCAAGTGTGTGTGTGTGTGTGTGTGTGTGTGTGTGTGTGTGAAAAAAAGAGAGCGACAGAGAGAGCCAGAATGTACGTGTGAGTCTGTGTCTGAGAGAGAGTGTATGTGTGTGCGTGTGTGTGTGCGTGTACAATATTTTCTCCTTCCATCTCACATGTGTTTGAAAATCAAGTGTGTGTTTGAGGAGGAGAGTGTTTTGAGGCGTGTGAATGTGTGGGTGAACGTGTCCCAGTGTGTGTCCACATGCATCTCTGTGTTCTGCGCTGGCATGAGCGCTGCATGGAGCGCAAGCCAATGTGTCCGTGTGGGAGAAACAGACATGTCAAGAAACAGGAAGGGAATCTTGCCAAAAAAAAAAAAAAAAAAAAAAGCAGATCTGGAGGGCGTTGAATGGCGGCGGTGACAAAAGAGAGCGTGGGCTTAACCTCTCGTGACAAGCTGCAGAGCGTCTGTAGCCACAGGCCCGGTGGTGCTCAGAGCTGGCCGCCCCTCCCTGCGGCCCGGCCTCCTGGACACAGCGCCGGCCCCACCGCACACAAAAGCGCAAGGTGGACGCTACAATGGAGCGCCGGGGCGCGCGGCTCACCTCTGGGAACGCGGCGGCAGGAGAGGGCTTGTGTTGTGTGCGGGGGCTGGGAGGAGCTGGGAGGAGCGGCCCGCTAACAGCAGGGTAGTTTGGGCCAGAGGGGTGTCAAGTTTCACCTCCACACATTCACACAGTGAACGCACGCACATTTAGCACAGGACCAGTGGAGCCACGTCTCATTTAGTCCAAGTCTCTCCTTTCCACACACACCTCTGCTCTGTGTGCCTGTACTGTACCTACACCTGACAGGACAATCACCTCACTGATCAACGGGCAAAGGAGCCCAAAATAGGATACAATTCAAATTACAGGACAATCTGCAATTTTCTCATGGAATGCCATTTTGTCTAGACTTAAAGAACTGCTGTCAGCACAACAGACACTCATTCCAAAATGTTCACTTTTGCCGTGCTGGATGTCTACAGGCTAGTCCTTTGCCACAAAATGGTCCCCTTTGTTGCTTTCTTTTTTTGTTGTCTGACATGATAATCCAGTGTCAGTGCCTTGTGAAGTGTCAGTCAATTGCACTGGCACAAATATCTAGCTAATATTTCACCTCTTTAATTATGATATGTGTAGTGTTGCCTCGTGTAGATGTAACAGGACAATGTTATTCATGGCTTCAAGATGTTTTACAGTGTTCATGAATAACCAAACTATGACTGCAAAACACAACAGCGACAACAGGAGAAAACGAAGGAGCATACTTACAGGCACATCCACATATTTGGCAGCTGCTTTGACCTTACAGAAAAATACAGACGTTGGAGCCAATGCAGTACAATTCAGTGTGAGAGCAGTGAATGCCCTGAATGGATGGATGCAGAGCCTTTGATGCTCGAGTGTGAATACTCACAGTGAAAGACAAGATGGAGGAGAAGAGCGTTCCCTCGTCATATCTGGAGAGCTTGGAGAGAACGCCGTCCAGCACTGCAACAAACTGCAGAGCGACACACACACACACACACACACACACACACACACACACACACACACACACACAGGAGGACACCTCATTAATCCATACGTGATCAGCAGTGACACTGTGATCCACATGAGTAGGGGAGAGATGTTCCAGGGCACTGGCCACAAGGCTGGAACACTTCTCTGGGAGCGAGTTCTGTGAGTGATGCTGTGGATGTGTGTGTGTGTGTGTTGTGTGGCTGGAGGGGAGGCATACCTTTGACACCAGTGTGGAAATCATTTCTTTGATGGCTTCATCGATGAGCACGTCGATCTTGGAGTGGTACTGTTGCTGAGGAAGAGGAGCAGGAGAGGGGCGGGGTCAAAGACGCACTTTTTACAAGTGTGAAAAACAAAGCTGTGCACATTGTTGCAATTATTTAGCAAAAACATAATCACACCTATGTAAAAATATGGACAAATATTCAACACACCAACACACACATACATACACACAAACACACACTCAAACGCATACATATTCAGCGGTGAAAATCCCCCCCTTTATTGTGGCTGAGTTAAGCAGCTAATAGGACCATTATTGCAGTGAATAGAATTCTCGCTCCCTTGTAAGGCGTTGGAATTTGAAGGATACGTTTTGTGCTTCCCACAATCAGGGCAGCCTTGTGTTTTTCTAAAGGGCCTATCCAGCTGCGACGACCAAAGGGTAACACTAGATTCAATTAATCCACCATTTCATGTCTGATAAGTCTTATTCATATGGGTATATGTGAATGTGGATTTGGGTGTGTGTGTGTGTGAATGCGTAAGTGTGTGTGTGTGTGTGTGTGTGTGTGTACATGTATGTGTGTGTATGTGTGTTAGCCTGTCACATGTGAATCTTTATGTGTGAGTGCGTGAGTGTGAGTGTGAGTGTGTGTGCATTTGTGTGTGTGTGTGTGTGTGTGTGTGTGGGTGCGCGCATGTGTGTGTGTGTGTGCGTGTGTGTGTGTGCGTGTGTATGTGAGCACATATGTGTGTGCGTGGGTAACGCAAGATGTGTGAGTGTGAGTGTGTGTATCAATGAAAGCCCAGTCAAAAAGGGGGAGGGACAGAGAGACTCAGTGCCTCCATTTGCAGCCATTGAAAGGCTTCCTCCAGTGCTCACACGGCAGGCAGAAGTTCATCTCTGCTGACAATGGCCTTTCAGGGAGCATGTAAAGAACACCCAAATTAAAAATTTCAATCCACAAAGCCTGCAGATCGTTGACAAATTGAGGGTGCGAAAGGGTCACCGGCAGCAGCTCTAATTTTCTATTCACCTTTTTTTCATTGTGCAAAATGCCAGCTTCTTCCCTCACTAAATGGAATTTGAAGTGAATCTTAAGGACGTTTATATATATATTTACTTGTACATTTCACTTCATTACGATTGTTATGGCTTTTTTTCCCTTCTTGAGACTGAGTAGAATGAATCATGAAGGTGTTTTTTCCCTGTAGTGGAGAGCATTACATTGGGAGGTTTTTGCAATCTCCGTGTGAAACCAAAGGTGCAATAATTCTTTTTGAAAAGATAAAATTGGAAACAATTCAATATGAGCCTTTTAGTAAAAAAGTATGATACAAAGCTTAACCTTACATTTTAATAATGCATCCACACTTGACATATGTATACACACAAACACATGTAGAAAAACACACACACTTAATAAAGTACAACTGCTAAAAAAAATCCTTGATTACTAGGTAAAAATATTATGCCATCTAATTAAAGAATCTTCTAATAAAACACCAATCACAGGCTATTTTCCTTGCTGATGACATTGAAGAGCAACATACTGCTGGACAAAGCACGCTACTAAAGACTGCTGGACAAAGCATGCCACTGAACCACCCAAAACACGCACAAGCTTCTGCATGTCTGTGGAGGCCACATTTCATTTCTGTTCCCCAAACGTTTGCACTTGTGTCTCTGAGTGTGTGAAAAGACAATGCGATGAACTAAACTGGCCCCCTCCTATTCAGATGCACCACAAAAAGTGAGGAGCTGCATTGTACCCATTAGGAAAAAAAGAGAGAAAAGATCGGGACTCTTTTTTCGAATAGGCACAGCCGATTGGGTTCAGCTTTGACCCAGTTCCAATCATACAGTAGCATAACTTTACATCACTGCAAGAGAGAACACACACTGATAACACACTGAACGTTGCAGCATCTCATGTCAGGACAGGATGCACATTTAAGTGATGGCTAGACAAATGTGGCATGATCATGAGGGCGACGGTAGGAGAGACACTCACCCACTGCTGGTCCATCTGGAATTCAAATGATGACACATGGAGATGGGACAGAGAAAGAGCAATGAATCTCAAACAGAAATGGAGGGTCAACATGCTGGAGTGGTTGTTGAAGTGTTAACTTTATAAATCTCCTTCATTCAACATTCAAGCTGTGTGGCCATGTTTACTCTACTCTAAAAAGGCTAAGAAGGGGACCCAATACTCTTGAGACGAATGAATATCAGCAATTGAATAAATGAGGATAATCATAAAACGTTGTTGTGTGCACATGACAAACACTTCCCTTCAGTAACAAGATCATGTTTAACAGTAGATATTATAGGGACTTTTCAAAATGCTTAAAAAAGTATAGTGAATTGTGTGAATGGAAACAAATACAGTATGTGGCACAGAATGTGTAGGAATAATGTGATTTGGTTTGATGCTGTCCATCAAACTAAAACTGGACATGGAAGATGATTTTCTTGTTTTTTTTTTATTATTACTATTTTTACTAAATCTGTCAATGTATCAGGATTCCCTTATTAGTCTCAAAATCTCTCCGCAGAAAACTGCTGGTTAGGTTAAATACAACTAGTGTAAAATACAAAATACAAAGAATAAAACTTAGTGAAAAGCATGACCAATGAATGCAAAGGTCATTCGAGCATCTACAGACATCTGTATTGTGAACCTGCAAATGTGCCTAAAGAATTGGCAATTCAAAAGTAAAATCATGACTTTTGCTGTACCACAGAACTATTTTTGGACAAGTCTATTTGAATAAGACATGGGTTGGTAAGCTTGGTTAGTTGGTTTAGGGTATCTGAAAAACAACAACACATTCAAACAATTGAAACACTTCTCACTTCACAGTAAATATATATTTCTTAATATTTTTTTTTTTTATCAAACTTTCAGGATGATTTGGCTTGTTATGGTGTAGGCTAGTCTTATAAGGGTACTATTTCCCAAGTGAGCAGCAGTCTTAGATTTAGTTTAGAAGCTCACTACAGGAAAGGTCATTTGGTGCCATTTGCCCACTGAAATCAGCGTTGACTGGTCAGAGCTGACTGGCCTCTACAGCCCCTCGTTAAGCTACATGCTTAATGGTGATTCAGTTTTTAGAGAGTGCATAGGTAAACTTGGCTCTTTTGCATAATAAACATAATTTAATATAGTATATGATTATATGGCTATTATGATTATATACTATATTTATTCATCGTGTAGTTTCAAACACCAAGCATTAAATATTCGATTCATGCACACTCTAGACCTGCTTCAGAAAGGTGTGGTCAAATGCAGGTGTAAAATAAAGAAAAGTGTCCTTGAAAATTGACTATGACCTTGGGACATACTGTACCCTCAGCCCTATCTCGCGCCCGGAGCAAGGAGTCACCAGGCACGACTCAAGTGTCTTGGCTAGTTTGAGATGTCCATGTATGCACGCATGGCTATGTTCAGGCATACTATTGATGCATTGATAACTTAAGACCATTGAAATGCCTGAAGACAATGGCTAAGGGTGCATCATCAAGAGCTAGCCTATAGCTTCTGATCTGTCATATACTGTGAGTCTCTAGGAACACAATGCTGGGATTTTTTATTACTCAGTGCATGTGCTTTACTGACTGTATTATTATTCATGCATTTAAATTGCCGTGATCAAATGTAAGTATATAAACAGCTCAAAGCCATGTGTGATTTTTTTTTACTTCAAATTGTGTCTGCACCTACACAAATTATGTATTCTCAAAGGTGTTTTAAAAAGAAAGAGTTTAGTCACTACAGTACTACTGTACTCTTGTTACAAGCACATTCCTTGTGGACATTTATGGCACTTGCGGCAATTTTAATTATTTTAAAAAAGATATCACTGCTGTGAGAGCCAGTGTGCTTTTGACACCTGAACTATGCTGAACAAATGAAATTAAATACAACACTTTAGTTTCGCTCACATTTTTCAGTTGAAGTAAAATGTGCACTGTTTCTTCTATACCCATACAATTGTTACTGTTCACTTTAAATAACTTCAGAAATTACAAAACAATACTGCAGTATCAAATTTGTACAGAAAAAAACTGTTTTTTTACTATGACGTTATGACGTGTGAGAGTGTTCAAAAGCTGAGCCCACTGAGGATCCCCACACACAGGCAGCTGTTCAGGTAGCCTCATTGTGGATTTTTGACACATGAGCTGCCCTTGACACAAGTGCTGGGGCATTGAGCACAGGTTACGGTCAATACAACTCTTTTGCTAAATGGCTTAAGCCTTACCTCCTGGCCTTGGTCGAGAACACAAAGCTTGGAGCACTGCCTCTTGGCATCCATTAGAACATTGAACATAGTGCACACAGAGAGAGACACCCGGAAATCTGTTGACTTGCTTGCTTTCTGCATCTTTGAGTGAAAGGCTGCTTTAGTTCTGCAACAGAAAAGAAGGAGACCTTCAGAATGCTGTCTTCTTAAAAGCATTGTTCAAACACAACAGCAGAATCAAGTCATTTCCAGGAAAAAACAGTATGTGTCTTAACTTTTTTTTTTGCTGCTGCTACATTATTTGCAAATATTATTTGAAAACCCTTCGCCTTAAAATATAACTGCACTTTTCACTAGTTTACAACAAGAATGTTGCTCTGGGCTCTTGGTAGCCTTGAATCAATGGACAGAGAATGCAGTGATACAGATCGTAAACTAAAATGGCCAAACGGTGGTTGAAATACTTCCGAGAGCCAGCTACATTCATTTTTAGCACATTCTCATCAGTTCATCCCTAACATCATGCGACTGTTCACACTAAAACTGAAAAGGCTTTCCAGATTCAGCATCAAGAACAGTGACCCTGAGGTTTGACCACTAAATTCAGATAAACTCATCTGTGAGTCCAAGTGAACATTTGTGCCAGAACTGAACCTGAAACCTGAAACCACAAAGTGTCTGGTCATCCGTCCCTAGCGAGTGAATATAATGGAAGCTACAGGTACAGCTAAAGAAAACATACAACAGTGAAATATTCAGTACCTAACTGTCTCAGGGAGGCTCTGAGCCATTAAAAAAATTCCAAGCAATTTTCAAAACTATGTAACAAAAACAGCATATTCATGAGTAGCAACCAGAGGCTGTTCCTATGTGAAAATAACCTTAAATCATCAGGACTTACGGACTCTACTCCAAAAAGAACAACTCAGACTAGATACATTACCGTATATGATAATGTGGAATGCTATATACGCTGCACTTCTCTAGCTGACTATCACATGGTTGCAAGATAACACTGAAACACTTAGTACACTACACTAACACTAGTTAGTATGAAACACTAACACTATAGTGTTTCATCCCCCAGACAAGGCAACAACAAGGAGCTGGATAGCGATGGACATTATTAATGGGCATATGAAAGGAAGGCAGAGAGGATGCCTCGGAGGATTGGGATTTGGTCAGTCGCTGATGGTGACTCATTGGGAGTGGAACCACATCTGACCAGAGCCGCATCTCTTTCAGAATCAGGCGGACGTGTTTGTCAGGCGCCTCTGACCTCTTGACACAGGCCTCCATCATGTCGCTGGCCATCAGCTTGAGGCGCTGCTCCAGGTGCTTTGCAAACTCAGGCTCGGGCCAGTGGAGGTCCATTACGAAGATCTGGAGTGCGTCCAGCTTCCAGAACAGATCCTCTGAGGTGGTCGAGCCGTTGCTGAATACAGCAGACAAATCAAGACGTTAGCGATGCCAATGCACATGTACCCTACACACATACATGCTATTCCTGACATTATGGAGAGTAGTCTATATAAAACTTAACACATAACACATAACATAAAAAACACAACACATACAATACCACTATAACTATTTAACAATATTAAAAAGATGTTCTGACTAAGAGATGGGTGACAGATGAGCACTGCAATAAGGTGTCCAGCACAACATCAGACGGCTGGTGCCATCATGCAAGTGTGCAGCAGGCAGGCAGCACCATGAGTTGTGGAAAAAACACACACACATCTCGCCGGTAAAAGACTGCTACCTTCACAAGTGGCGCTCGACGTAAATCGTTAGCCAAAGCATGCAACACAATTAAAACTGTGTGCTGTGGCTACCCTCTTGGCTAATTAGCGGCGCTCATGTCCGCGCTCCCCGCGGGGCTCCAGCACGGCTCCCCGCGCTCGTCTGTGCGGGGGAGTTGACGCTAACAATCGGCTGATTTGTGGCCAGCCGCGGGGGCTCCGCTGGGAGAGCGCTCACGGAGCCCTGAGCTAGCCGCTCTTCAACACCCTGCCTCCCCCTCCCCTCCCCCGAGAGAGCCACCCTGAGGAACGCTCCCGCAGCAACTGTTTCAACAGTTCACGCTGCACGAGCACAACTCATCTTCAAGTTAATTCATGACCATTTCACACATTATGTTTATATCTATATTAAATGTATTCTGTATGAATATAGTAATATAAATCATTAAATGATACATGTGCAGATGTTGTTATGGGTGTCCATTTCACACCATAAAACACTTAATAATTTAGCATAAAACAAAATAAAACTTTACTCCCAGTGGTATCCAAGGACAATTGATTTGTGAAAACTTAAAAATTGGAAGAACAGTATGCTATTGTAACCCACTGTCCATGTGTGCTATTTCAATTAATTATCAAGTTAGCCAGAACAGAGAGAAAACATGACTAATCAAAATGTCATACCATTAAATAGATCACATTCCTATCCAAGACTCAATTTACAACGGCAGTGAGCGCACGGTGTTGTCCTTAAAGCCGAGATAAACTCAAGCAAGTCAAATGGAGCAATCCAAATCATCAGGTACCCACTGTAGATAGAGTGTGTGTACATTGTAGTCTATAGAGTGAGTGTACTGTACAGTATATAGAGTGTGTATCTGCTGTGGTGCAGGCATGGTGTGTAGTAAAATGATGATGCAATACTGTTTGTAGCATGCAAGACTCGCATAATCCACAGCGCACAAGACAGACATCAAATACCAACACCAGATTGTCTCTCTTCTCCACAAAGATGGGCACAACATCTCTATAAGGTAGATGGGTGAACGGACAGATCAGCTGGTGAGACACCTTTGCAGTAACACTTCTCTTATCTATACCATTCAATCATAAATGGGTTAGAAATGTGTGTCTTAATATATTTATATTTTACAGTAATGTCTGAATCTAAAGAATAGAAACTAAACAATTAAATTGTACTGTATGCATAAATAAAAGTAGGTTTAAATCATAGCACATGACTACTTTCCACTGTAGCATCATTCAGTATATATATCTTAATTTACCCAACTGACAAACATATTTACAGTTCTTAAATATATATTTATATATATACACAACATTGATATTTGTGTACAAATTACTTTTAACTGAGGCTCTACCGTGGCTGTTCTGATTGAGTATCTAAAAGGCAAAGTGGTGATGGCAAACTGACATGCTAAATGAAGTGGTGATGGCAAAGTGACATGCTAAATTAGCATCCATGCCTGGTCCAGCTCAGCTGCTGGTGTGCAGCCCATGAGCCCTGTGCTCTGTGGAGGAGAGTGATCTGGCTCTCCCACATGCACCACTACATGACCCAACTAGGCCACACTGGCACAGCACAGACACCTCACAGACAGGGCCAAAGCCCTCCATGCAAGCAGAGGCCCCCTGTTCGCCCCATACACACGTGCTTTCACACAACGGGCCCATCCAGGACGGTGGGGAGAAGCTTGGCATCTGAGGCAAGC